>NC_139947.1:42396124-42686124 GCF_963454915.1 Gymnoscopelus microlampas | reverse complement strand
TTTTGAATAGCCCAAAGTATAAAATAATGGTTATAGCTGAAAAAGAAAAAATGACAGTAACGTTCCCGGATTGAATGGGTTAACACTGATTTATTCTTAGTCACACTTGCGCGACGCCAGCGTGCGACACCGGCATGCAATGGAGTATAACTGTACATTATTAGCTGCTCTCGTCTCATACACATTCTGGGCACACGTGTCTACAGTGCAACGCCTCTACTGCCAGGGTTTGAAGGATGGTCTAACACACATGAAAGCGCGCTTAACCCACATGCACGTACACTCACGTGTGCACATACAGCGTGTCTATGCATACGCACACGCACACACACACTACCTACAGTATAGGGCTGGGATGAGAGTGAATGCTTCAAACATTGAAACAAAGCATTCTAAAGTCCTTTTCAGTCGGTGGAAGCCCCGCTCACTGTCTGTCCCATCCATGTAACAAAATCCCTCACATGACATTTCACACCAGCGAATATTGTCATTGTTATTCCCTTTTGTCACCTTTTTGTTGGCCGCTCCCTGATATATAACACTGTTACTGGCGTTGTGTTTTCAGAGCATGGAGCGTCCTCTGTGGGTGAAAATGCTTGCCGTGCTTATGTGTACGACTGTACGTGGATGAGAGGGCGAGAGAGGGAGGGAGGGAGAGAAAGAGAGAGTCCCTTTGTCATCCCCTAGGGTTCTCCCTGATGCATCGGTTGGCATATTGTCAGTGACAACCCAAGTTATTGAGGCTAAGAGCACATCGCACTTTCCTTGTTGTGCAGAACCATAATACACGGAGCAAAGGGCGGTGGACGCTATTACAGATCCGAAGCGTTCCTCTATCAATATCAAATAGTGGTCTTTTTGTTGGTACCCCCTTTTGCCACTGCAGGTGCTCTTTGCAGTGGATAGCACAATGTTAGGCAGAACTGCCTTTTTTCTTTAATTTAATTGCCAGTGTCATCATTTTGGATAAAAGCTTGGCTCATTGGCAAATGATCATAGTCTTCAACAGCTTCTGAGTACATGCTCACAGTATGGTGTTGATTTTTATATAAAGCACAATGCTAAAAAGAGTAAGATGATGATTGTCCGAAGCAGAGAAGACAGACAGTCAACCTTTCCTGACTTCTATCTCTCCGGCACTGCCCTTAGTGTCTGCTGTGAGATTAAATATTTGGGCCATATAATATCAAATAACCTCTCTGATGACAAGGACATATATAGGCGCGTCGGAAGCTGTATGCTCAGGGAAACATGCTGTGTCGCAGATTTAGCATGTGCTCAGTACCGGTGAAGATTTCACTCTTCAAATGTTTTTGTACACCTCTGTATACTGCCCACCTGTGGTGTCGCTACAAGCAAGGCAGCATCAGACGACTCACAGTGGCTTATAATGACTGTATGCGGCTGCTGCTGAGAGCTCCAAGAAGCTCCAGTGCAAGCCAGATGTTTGTTAGTGTTGGGGTACCCACCTGCCCTGCTGTGCTACGCAATCTTATGCATAGTTTTATGTGTAGGGCATCTGAGTCAGTAAATGACATCACTGCTGTCATAATTAACCCCTTACGTAGTTCTGTCAGGTTCTCCTCTACCTGTGGACTGTGGATGTGGAACCATTGGCGCACTTGTCTCTATGTTCGAAACTGAACATGGTGGAAGTCTTTTTATTGCATTTTTTTTCCTGTTATTGTTATGTTTTGTATGGTGTTTTTATTGTGATATGGATTCCCCTTGGGTCTGAAATAAAGATTGAATTGAATTGAAATAGTCTGGTTTAGAGTACTCGCTGTGTGTACCCACAGTATGATGGAACATACCTGCATGCAACTTTCTTCACGCCTGTCTTTCACCAATTTCTTTCCTGATAGAATTCTCCCATTTCTGTATCTAGTGCTGTGTTGCTCTGCTCCGTCAATTATGCTCTTTGTGGCAGCTCTTTGTCTGTCTCCCCTCTCCATAGGGAACAGGAAGTGAAGATCACTCAGACACTAGAAAATGGAGATGGGGAAATAAGATTGTGCCCGTCTTTGATCTCTCTCTTTCCTTCACATGCACTCTATCGTTCTCCGCCAAGGGTAGCCAAGCCATATTGGATGCTATTGTGCACTTATTGCGTGAGCTCTGGGCTTCTACAGTATGAGTGTGGGTTTGTGTGTGCACATGTCTGTGTGGATCAATGAGAGAGATGTAGAAGAAAGGCTTCAAACCCTACTCGCAGCATACGGCAGCGGCCTGCTTTTGATGAGGCCTGGGCGCAGCAGGGGGCCTCTTGTCTTCAATTCACACCCACAAGGCTTCCACCTGTACAAACGAACAGCTGTGAAGCACTGTGGAGTGAGAATGATACATTTTGATAAACTAAATAAAACCCACATACAAGTTTGCACACACTCAGATAGCCATATTCATTTTCTCCATCCTACGTTCGTCCATATTCTATGCATTTTTATGCAGCCCTTTTGGACAGGATTTGAGGGTTAACACAACCTGGCTGTGAGAGCCGTGCATTTAGTCTGCAGCTCTATCCAGGTAACTGTATTTTGCAGAGGACTGGAGCCTGGAAGTGAAAGAGAGATTTGTACACTACACTGGTTAACAGGCTAGAATAAACGTGAGTAATGATCCTTTCAAATAGAGCTGGCTATCCATTTTGAGCCCATCTTATAGCTGCATCCTCGCTCTCTCGCTCTCCCACCATCTGCCTAAGTTGCTGCCATGTCTGTATCAAGTCCTATTACTCTGGTCCAGGGTCCTGTTGAAAATCTCCGAAAGATTTGATTGATGAGTGACCGCCACAGTATTGGACATTTAATGGACAATAGAATTCTCCACGGCTTGTTAACGTCAGCCTTGTTGCATTGACCTCGTCGATCTTGTTTGTTTGTTAGTTTTCTCCCACCTTGTACGTTGGCGTGGTGACTGGTGATGTACCCATCACTGCAATTGCCCGGGAAGTGCGACGCTCAGGCGCTGGGTGACAGAGAGGCACACGTCACAGTCTGCCACACTGCTCTGTGATGGTGACAAGGTGATGGTGACAAGAAGAGAGTTGGAGAAGGGCCTCCCAGCACAGGTCGACCAGAGGTCGCCTTCACCCCGACACTCCCCCAGACGCAGATCCGTAGAGACTAGATCTTCCTCAGAGGCACAATAGGATTACAAAGGACGATTTTGAGGTCACTCCTTCTCGCTGTCTGCTTGTTACTTTAGTTCCATGCAATTAAGCAGTGAAGTGAGGGGGGGGGGTACCTGGAGTTAATGTGGGAGAGGGACTCCTAAAACTGGCTCTGTTGATCATTATTCCATCCTATACTCATATACACACACAGGCCTGGGTCCTCAAAAGGTGATTGCCTCTACACCTACACCAGGCAACAGCTAAACACTACTGTCTCCTTCAGTGGAGCGCAGATAGCAGCAGCGCACGAGCCAATTTGATCTGAAACACGTATCTAATGGCTATTTAGTAGAGCCAGCCAACAATAGCAGGCAAGCCATGCGGTGCCAGGAATATATTTCTGGATGCCGTGTACTTTGGGACACCATCTGTGTCTGTTGCCCAGGGTAATGATGATTATCATACTGGCTATTATATGCCTGCAACATTAAGCCCACTCGCCGAGTCGCCATCAAACCAAAACCACTGTGTTCGGTTATCTGCTGGTAATGAGTCGATCTAGGCTGTTCTGCTAAGTAAAAGCTTTACTGGGATTGCGGTATTTTCGGTTCGGCTGGCTACAGACTGCAATATGACGACATTCAGAGGTGCAGGTTGGCGGTCTCAGAACTGATTTTGGTATTCGGCCGACTTCCAGGAGGTACAAATTCCTCTGTAATCTCTCTCTAGTGACCATTCATAAATACAACCTATCGCTGGAAAGGGCAAAGCCTCCTTACCTCCGTCAGAAATTCCCCACAGCGGGTTGCGATGTCGGGTGGTGTACACTGCTTGGCTTGAGCGAGTCAACACCAACAGCATGGGGTCTGTATCCAGAGCACAGAAATGTTCAGTGGCAGTGTGACTTGCCATTTGCCCGTCAGACGTCAGTTCGGCTTGGGGAACAGTTTTGGTGGAGTATGCAGCTAGAAATAATGGAGTTAACAGTCTCTGAACTTGTAGTTCTTTGTGACATCACCTTATCCCCTCTAAAATCTGTGCAGCAAACAGTAAATATAATTTCACTTAGGCAACTATCTAACCTTTAGGGGTAAAAAATAAGTTATGTATTTAATAAAAGTATAACATTCGCTGTTGATAAATAGAGAAGGAATTAATTGATGAAATGAATGTAATTGCAATGAGGGCCCCACCCTGGCTACTGTCCCCTTCATTGACCATGACTGACCCATCTTCAGTAACCGGCCCACTAATTGGATTTGGAGAGAGAAAAGTGTGATCGAGATCATTGATTTCCTTCATGTATCATTTTTCATCCCAGAGACCACCTCCATCCACATCTGGGGGCCATTTGCCCATTTTCTTCTCCACAGTGACTAATTGACTTCACACAGACTCCTGCATGCTGGCCAATTACAGATCTCAGCCAAAGCCACAGCAGTAGCAGTGACAACAGCAATAAAGTTTGTCTCCCGTATATGAAAAGTCCTCACACAGCAGACATTTTGAGAGGAAGGCTTTGGGGTATCAGGGCCCCATCTTGCAGTCGGCGCAACGTGAGCAATGCCTCGTCACAAATCCACCCTGCACTATGCTCATTTTAGCATGATGCAACTGCGCCCTCTAAATAGCATGTCGTGGACACGTCGTGCCCACCTGGCTGTGTAGGTCTGAAGGTGGGATATCTGGTAAGGCGCAATCAAGGCACGATAGTATGTGTTCTGTATGAACATAGCCACTTCACGTAAGACAAATGAAAATCAACTCTTATGTCTTATATACTGTAAGTTGTCCTGTTGCTATTTTAAGTGTGCAAAGTCTTATAGACGGGTTTCCGAGCGACGTCATCACAGAGCAGAATGCGCAATCTGCGCATGCCTGGGGGTGGAAGGCGCGTTCGAAAATACAGCCCTGACCGGCAGTGAGCGCACTGGCCAATACAAACTAATAGGCGAGTGTGCTCCGGTGCGTAATTTCCAAACGCACCCATAGGCTTCCCCCCGCAGCTGCGCGGTCATATTCCTCTCAATGTTTACTAACAGGAAACCTGTCTATACAGTAGAAAATGATGTGTGCCTACATGGGTGGTCACACAATTCAAGTACGCTAGCGCATACGAAGATGATGGGCTCAATATTATCACAATAATCACCATTAAATATGTATGTAAATATGTATCTGTTTTAAATCAAAAGTTTATTTTGACCAAGGTATGGTAGAGAATGATACAATATAACATCTGCAGTGGTTGGAGGTCGTCTCACTACAATTCAATTGAGAAATGTCTCAATTTTCTTTTGTGAAGCACTGTATATAAAACTTAGAATATACGTCAATCACATTAGAAGTGCTACCTTTTCTTTTTCAAAGACGTACACAGACAATAATCAAGTGAGAAGTGTCAACCCTGGTGTCAGGTAGGACACCTAGTGGTTGACAAGGGGTGGTGCCTGAGGCCAATATCTCCCCTGGCCATGTAGTTATTCCCCCTTGAATGAGCGGTAGATGTTTGGTTTCCAATGCGGGAGACCATGGGTTTGAATCCTGGGCATTAGCTCTTATATTCTTGATTCCCATAGCCAAATGGAATATTTGCTTGGCCAAAGAATTGAGCGATGGCGGAAAGAGAATGTACTATATCTATCAAGTGAAGAGGAGATTGGGGTTATACCCTGCCAGGCTGTGATGGACATCTGTCACCTACCAGCAGATGACCTGGAAGATGACTGCCTGCTGTTCCAGTGGGTCTTTCCAACTTCCCCTGAGTTCAATCAGAGGCATCGTCGCAATCTGACACTATTTTTGGCAGTTCGGCGAGCCTGGTCTGACATCCCTAGAACACCTGCCATTCAAGAGCGAGTTAAAATAGAAGGTCATAGCAAAATGTTTCCGGGATTCTAGGCGCCATCAATTGCATACATGTGCAGCTTCATGCCCCAGCAGAGAACACACTTATTACGTGTATGTTAACCGTAAGGGGACCCACTCTATCAACGTCCAGTGAAAGATTATACATATTTTGACAAATTACCTTGGACAACCACGGCTCCTTTTATACAGGCCAACTCTGTCATTCTTGCAGTCTCCCGATGACACTGAATACTATATAACGCCTACATTGTATTACTGGTCTTTCACTTGTGTTACGACCCACCGGGTCTAGGGGAGTAGGACGCAACAAAGGCAAGATGGTTCAAGCCAAACTTAGGTTTTTATTACAGAATAATGAAGTTGTGGCATACAATCAGTGCAAAGAAGTAATATAACAGTGCTACTAGTGCAGAGTAAGTGATCAGGGCCCGGACAGGAACCAAATCAAAGAAACCAAATATTAATTAAAAGGTCACTTTCCTAACTACTTGTATAACCAACTCTGACTTCCTAACTAGTAATAAACAGCAATAAAAGGAAACCTAACTACCTGACTACCCTATGCTTACCCAATCAAACATAAATACAATGTGAATGGGACCTGCCCTCTAGCTGGTGCTAACAGTGGGAATAATGTAATTAAATACTTACTATACTACCTGCCCTGGATCAACTCTAAAATGTGCACTTACTTAGGTAGCAATTTGTACAATGGGATTTTGAATGGACACAAAAAAAATAGATCTACAAGCTCGTAACGTGGCACCGAGTGCCGCGCTACGAGCTTGTAGATCTGTTATTTTTTTTAAATCTGTGCAAAAAATGTGTGCAAATCTTTTTTTTTTAAGCATTTTTAACTCAAAACTTTGCTTCTGGGGGTCCCTGGCACAACATATTTTCAGGTGGGGGTCCGTGGCCAAATTCATATAATTTTGGGGGTCCTTGACATGAAAAAGTTTGAGAACCACTGCATTACAGGACATTTGAGGGCGTGATGCTTGTGATGCCGGTGGCAATGAACACAGATGCACCAGCAGTAGCACGGGTGAGGAGAGATCAGCTGGCACGGGAGCTGCTCCATCTGTAGTCTAGGAAGCAGACGGAATATGGTTTATTGGATTGAAAAGGTCTAAATCCTTTTGGAGTGCTGTCTTTTGTAATGTTACCTCCATGCAGTATAACGGTACCATGGATTCAACTTCCATGATTTACATTTCCATACAATCCAACTATCCATATTCTTCGTCATTTCAGGTACAGTGGATAGGTTTCCATATTTTGTTAAATTACAACTGTGTATATTTGACCTGTTAATCCATCATTTCAAAACAACACTATTGCAACACCCCTATGTCCCAATGACAGGAATGGCCATGGTTTTGTTTCATGTGAGATGATGTTAAATTGAACAAATAAGCTGTTTGTATAGATACGAAGCTTGCATGGTTTATATACACTGGACACATTCATATCTTTGCATTACCTTGGATTCCCACTTCTAGCCCCCAAAATCCCTCAATGCTTTCTTGTGATGCTAGAGACAGCGATCACCTCTGCTGATATTAGATCCTCCATGGCCCTACAGGTGGTCATTTCCCAGTGTTTTTTTGTATTGATTGAATACTTTATGAACAGTTTGCAAGTGCAGTGGTACGATTATACAAGGATGCTAAAAGGATAACACAAAAAGCCCTACGGGCTTGTTTCCATTGTGGTCCTGTGTATTCAATTCAGGGACATTGAAGTCTTCGAGCAGCGAGTGTTCCCTGTCTTCTGACATCACTGTTTGGTGGCGTGTGCAAAATTGAGAAATGAGACGGCTGATTCACACCTCAAATGACACACTCTAGAGCAGTGGTTTTAAAAATGTTGTTTTGTGCCCAAGGTACACCAATGGACCAAAGTCTCAAGCAAGCAAGGAACTGATAGTATTAGTGAATCAAAAAATGATTCATAAATTTGTGTGTAGTTGTACTGTATATTGCAGTAATAATGTGTGGTTGTCAAAATCTAAAGGCACACCTGGACTTATCTCACATCACACCCATTGTGACCTATAGGCACACTGGGTGTTCCACCACTGCTCTAGAGCAGGGGTCTTCAACAGGGGGTTCGGGACCCCTAGGGGGTCCTCAGAGTTACTACAGGGGGTCCGCCAAATCTTTGTGTGGTGGGGATGGGGAACATTAGCCGAAAATAGCAGATCTACAAGCTCACAACGCCTCGTGCTGCAAGGCGTTGTAGATGTGGCTTGTAGATCAGCAATTTTCTTTTGAGTGAAAAAGAGCAGAACAAGTACAGAGCCAACGGTCAAGTTGACTAAATATTGAGGGTTTAAAAGGTTAACTATCTGAAAGTACACATTAACATGAATCTAGCTATCTATGAAATCTATTAAAAAGTTTAATCTGCAACAACATTTTATCCAATATGTAGTGAGGGTCCCTGCTTCATCTCTCTCTCTCTCTCTCTCTCTCTCTCTCCACAAGGGGGTCCTTGGCCTGAAAAAAAGACCCCTGCTCTAGAGAGAAAACAATTTGTACAACACTGATGCCAGAATTGCTGATACTGATTGTTTTCCTGTCATTGCAAGGCAAAAAAAGAAAGAAAAAAATCACACCCAGTGTGAAGTGGGCGGTGTGTGGTCATCATAACATGATCGACTCACTTTAAAAAAAGGATAAATGACTTTTTTTAAAGTCCATACTGTTATTCATAGGGCTGCACATGTGTCATGTGTTTCGCTAGCCAATCACAGTCCTGAATTTGCAAAGTCAGCCAATCACATTACAGTTAGTGGTGATGACACTAGCTGTAATGTGATTGGCTGACTTTGCAAAAGTATCGATTTGCATTAACAATGGAAGGGTTAGGGGTATACAAATTTTTTGGTCGGTGTCCAAAACTCACTTATAGGGGGCGGCTACACCGCCCCAAAAAGAGTCATTGAGTAATACTTAACAAAGTGGTCCAACTGATTCCACCTGTCTGTCAGCGAAAGGCAGGGCACAGGGGCAGGACATTCTGCGGCCCTGAATTGCCAAATGAACCTAACGAGGTAGTAATTACCTGGCAGTGTTTTTTTTTTTTTTTTGCCATCGCCAGCGCTGTGCCTCTGTCATAGAATGGACTCATTAGACAGACACAGATACCTGTCTTTGGCATCTCCCCTTGCCTGCTCTTTTAGGAGAGGATTTCTTTGCCGATGCAACGCTCAGTATTTTTAACTGGGTGTTTACTGTCTGTCTGAGAATATCTTTACCTGGACGCCGACGGATATAGTCTAGTGTTTTATCAACAACTAGACTGACAATGAGTGGGCTTAGCTGTGTCTTCAGGTTTGTTTGGCCAAAGAGTTTACAGTACTGTGTAGAAGAATGACGTTGACGTTTATTTGTGCATCCTGTTAATTATTGTGCAGAGTGAAGATAGGTTGTAGTGCCATCTGTGCACTCAATATTTAACATGCTACATTCCTTTATAAGAAGTTTGTTTGCATTGAACACCAGCCAATTCTGTAAATGCTGGAAATCCAGAGTAAATGGCTGCTGCAATCTTTCAACTATTGCTGCACGTTGATCCAAAAGCTTGTTTCCAAAACAATTGGAAAACAGGCTGGATAGCTCTGTCAATGTCAGACATTTCACATCTCCATTGACCGATTCATCGAAAGTTCTTGCGATCTGGACAAAATCCAGCTGGTCATTGCGTTCCCTGTTGTTGAATTATATTAAAATGCTTCATGTTTATTTTCCAATCAATCAGTAATTTGGGGATGCGTTGGAATGTCCCTATTTCTGCACACCAAAACCATAGAGTTGCTCTGCACTGATTCAGAGTTGCGGGCTGCCAAAACTTTGTGGTGCGGGGTGGGAAAATTCATCCAGCCCGTGGCGTGGACAGAGAAACGACCCGCCTTCCAACGAAAGACATTTGCAAAGAGCTTTAATAGTTTTGACATCAGATACAGGGAGTGACAGATGGGGAAGTGAGTGCAGGGAAAGAGCTCATGGTCCGTGCCGTTTCTCATGCTCACTTGGCAGAGATACCGACATGTACGTACCCTATGGGACCAGGACAGATTGATGGGCCGCAACACCTGTCTCTGTTACAGTTTTATTGCATGTTGTGACTGAGGAGGTGTGTGTGTGCGTGCACGCGCGTGTGACGGAGTGAGAGAGTGTGTCCATGTGTTTTCACTCTGGCTCCTTTTCATTATTGATTTAAGCCAGTATTCAGTTGCTTAGGAAGGCTTTTTCCGATCCACTCTTCTTCTCCTGTTCTCTCCTCACCCTTTCTCTCCATTCCTACCCCCTCCTTCCTCTTCAGTTTAGGCACCACAGTCGAGGCTCCTGCTAATAGTAGAATTAAAGGGAGGCAGGCGGAGGGCTTGATCTCCAACTTGTATCCTGACAGATTGAGCCACCTGATGAGGCAGGATGAAAGACAGAGAGGGGGGGTGTGGGGGGCGACAGGTAGGCAGACATATTGCTGGCGGTTGGGAGGGGAGGAATGAGAACGGGGCTGCATCATTAGGCTCCTGCAAAACACCACAACCCACCACCTCTATCCGTTTCTAATCCCCCCCCATTCCATTCCTCAGCATTAGTTATTCTCTGTCCTTGGGTTAACAGCACTCCACCACCCACCCACCACCCTGGCCTGTACGAGAGCGAAAGAGAGAGAGAGGGAGAGATGGCTAGATGACAAGGCACAAAGCCTTCCATTGTGTCCTGCATGCTTTACAAGCCCCCCCAACACACACACACACACACACACACACACACACACACACACACACACACACACACACACACACACACAGGCAACCTCCCAAGTACTGTATGACACAGCGGACTAACATTAAGACACCCTCCTCCAACCCCTCGGCTTTTAAACACTGAGCGCCAGTTTATCATGAGAAGTGATGATATTGTGTGTGTGTGTGTGTGTGCGTGTGTGCGTGACACACAGAGGGAGAGAGAGGCTTTATTGACCCAGTGGGGTATCTGGCCTGTGTTCCAGGAATCCTGTGATAACAATTAGCACTGTCCATTGTCCACAGCTGAGCCCTGCTAAACGTCCCAGCGAGGCTGATGTGTGTGTGTGGAAATGGATCCAGGGCGGGATTCCCATATACTGTAGAACAGAATTCCCATGCAAGATGAGCACCCCCACCCCACCCGCACCCCCTCTGGGAACTGGAAGAGGGTGCGAAACTGTGTTTCAAGTGTGTATGTGTGAGTGCGCTCATGTGTGTGCGTGCATGTTTTAGAGTTTGGGGTTTTTCGTGTCTCATAGCTTCTGGGAACGTGGGACCACAGGCTTGTGGGTTTGTGAGTTCTGATGCATGGTGAGAGACACAGCTTTTGTTTCCTTGACCTAAATTCCTCAACAACAACAAAAAAAAGAAAACTCCATAGAGTTACATAATGTAGAGGCATGTTTCTGTTGGTATCTCTGCCATACTGCAGTCACTGCTGGCGTGCTTGAACTGAAGTCAAATATTGTTGCTGTCAGGCAGAAACCTTGTATCTCCATATTTAAACTTTTTGTTATTTACTTTTGTTATTAATTAATGCCCCACTTAATCATACAAGAGTGTTGCACAAAAGTTGTGAAAATAGCAGATCTACAAGCTTGTAGGCGTTGTGAGCTCACAGCTTGCACGCATTGTTAGCTTGTAGATCAGCTATTTTCACTATTTTAAATAAAAAGGAACGGTTTTGGACGTACAAGGTTTTAATCCAACAGCAGCGATAAAATCCATAATGTTTGTTTATCTCTGAGCATGTACAAATGTAACCAAATGAACCTGTTACATGTGCACACACTCAGAGTTACAGATGGATAAAAACACACGCCAAGCACACTCAAACCTCGCTACAGCCATAAAAAGAAATTAACTCCCATTCCTTGGCTCGTTTTGTGTGCCTGCAGACAGTGCAGAGAAACGTACACCTCCTCCCCACCTTTGCGTATTGAACACAGGCCTGCAACGCTCTTATCACATGCTTCGCTTGTTCACTAAATGTGTTGTAACTTGGCAGTAGCGAACAGTCTAGTGGATTAACATGCATGCATACTGTACAGTGCATGTCATCATAGTAACTGGCATAGCCATATTATGAATGAATGCGGCTAATCTCAACTCTGGCGGTCCTTTTTGTATCAGCTTCTGGGACAAATGCGAGTGCTTGATTTAATTTGAGAATCTACATTTATTTCAATTTGAGAATTAAATAAATCAAGTATTGAATGTATTGAATATTTAACTGTTTGAATCAGGTGGACAACAATGTCAAAATGTCCCATCGCTTACCATTGTGCTTTCAATAGCCACTTATATCCATTGTGACTCATTGCTGGAAAAGGATGAAAAAGGTTTAATGATTAGTATTCAAAGTTGTTCATCTTGGATGAAGGACACTACTGTAGCTATAACAGTGTCCCATGTTCATTTGTTTTCAGCTAATTACTGCAGCTAAACCAATTAATTCACGGTGTGTGTTTGTGTGTACGCGTGTGCATGTGTGCACAATAATAGCATTATTATTCAGGAGAAATCACAATAGTAGATATTCCCGCATTCTATGACTTGGCGCAGGGTAGACTTTAATCTAGACTGACATACAGTATGTATTACACTGTATGACAAAGAGACTGATCATTTTACTATTTTGTACAACTTAAGCTGAGACACCACCTACACTCACCGTTACACATCTTTGAGGAGAGAGAGTCTGTTGATACGTGGAGTGTAACTGAATGAAGCCTAACCCATACCTGATTTTGGGGGTCTGATGCTGATCAAATTGTAGAGCAGCTTTTTTATTTTTTTACATTTTGCAAACTTTTGAAAACATTCTCCTATAACAAAATGCCTAAGATGGGGACACCACTTTGGAAGTGGTTAAAAAATCTGGACACATTGGCTACATAATTGCGATACCGATGTCTACAAAAAAAGTCAAGTAATGGCCTATCTATCGGTCAGACATACAACCATACTCAACAACTGAAGCCCTTTTCAAAGCACATCCTCTGGGCCCCACCCAAAGAACCCCCACCCCACCACCACCCCCCGGCAACAGCTTCAAAACATGAACAGCTGGAGTCTTTACGGCTCTCCCAGGAAGAGAACTGTAGCAGACCCAAGGGAAATCTTTCTCTCTCTCTCTGCAACCCTCCCTCTCTTCTCTTTCTGACATTCCATCGCTCTGAGGAGAACGCTAAATCTCCCTCCTCCTCAGTGCGACGTGTGTGCTTCTTCCCAAGCTCCTTCTGAACGGAACTGCTGTCGCTCTGGAGTGTGTGTGTGTGTGTGTGTGTGTGTGTGTGTGTGTGTGTGTGTGTGTGTGTGTGTGTGTGTGTGTGTGTGTGTGTGTGTGTGTGTGTGTGTGTGTGTGTGTGTGTGTGTGTGTGTGTGTGTGTGTGTGTGTGTGTGTGTGTAGTTCTCCTCTTTCATGTGTACATATGCATAGCGAAGGAGTCCGTTTAAAGTTTGATCACACATGGCGGCTCCAATCTGCCATGTGAGACGTGGTTCTGTTTGGGCCTCCTACTCTCTACACCAGTGTGTCCCAAACACAGGGTTTTCTGTGTCTGTCTGTCCCTTTTATGCCCATACACGGAGTTCCGTGTCAGGCATGCCCAAATAATGGAATCTAGGCCGGTCTATGACGTCATATTGATGACATCAAGGTACTACATATGGGGATTCGCGGTTCTATCGATATTTGGCACATCATGCCCTTGGGTCCTCGCCGATACACATGTGAAATTTGAAGTCGGTAGGTCCCATATATGTGTAGCAGTAGTGGCTCAGAGCCTCTGCCTGATGGCCAAAAGCCTAATATATCCCCTGGCCAAGGCGGAATTTCCCTTTAGGGTAGTAGTTAAGATGTTGGCTTTCCACGCGGGAGACCCGTGGTCAAATCCCGGGCGTTACATATGAGCATTGCGGTCGGATCGCCATATACAACATGCCAATCCTATATTAAAACCGCTAGTACAATATATAGGCCAGGTATCGGCAGTTCTGGACAACCGCCAATCCGACCGTCTCGACGCCGGCCACAGCACTCCCTCGGGTCATCGGTGTCACGCGCGTGCCGAGTTTGAAGTCCGCCAGTCGTACAGTTCTCTCGGGTTATATGAACTGCAGACTCATGCACTCACAGACGGACAGAGATTTTGCGCATTTATAGAAATTAAACCAAAAAAGTTTGTGAACCACTGCACTACACTCACTGCAATCCTGCCAGGGTGTTTAAGGTTGAGCTTTCAAATAGTACCCATCACCAGAGGATTACGTAGGAACGTGTGCAAATTCACACATCATAATTTTCTCTAAATCCCATCACTAAAGTGTTCTGGCAGAGGTGTACTGTAAGGGAATGTTATGTAGGCACCCCGTAGGTAATTGTTAATGTTGGACTTACCAAGATTTTTGCCTGTCCTCTCTCCTCCAGGGAAAGTGTTGAATACAGATCTGCGTCACTACCTCAGTCTCCAGTTCCAGAAGGGCTCCCTTGACCACAAGCTCCAGCAGGTGATCAGGGACAACCTGTACCTACGCACCATACCCTGTGAGTATTCTCCCATGCTGCTGTCCCTGCCGTCGGCTTGCAAATCCCTTCTGTCTCTCTGTGCTCTGCGCTGCGCCCTCTGACCCTACCAGATGGGATCCATGTCTTACCATTGTGTATTTCTTAATTGATTCTGTGCTTTACCTAGCAATTATCCGCGTCCCCACTTCCCACCAAGCTTCAATTAAAGTATTCTCCAAACAAATTGATGTGCAGTGCACTCAAGGTAATGTTTATATGATGTGATTGTGTGATTCACACAGACACTTCATTGACAGACATTTTGACTTATAGCGTAGGAGTGCAGATACATCTCCTGCAATATTTATTTTGTTATTTCTCTTTCTCCCTCTCTCTCTCTCTCTCCCTCCCTCTCTCTCTCTCGCGCGCTCTCTCTCTCTCCCTCCAAGACTACTCTACTGATCCTTTAAAGAATGATAAATAACAAAGGTGGGAAAATGCTGGTCTTACGCCCCAGTGGTTTTAAAAATGGATGACATGGACAACAGGGGGAAATGAAAGAGTGTGCTTCATGGTCAAAGGAAATACCATTTCACTTTTTTTTATCCATGCTGCAGACTCATTTGGAGTCTGTGTGACTTTAATTTAACATTTAAAAAGTTCCCAATCTCTGACATTTTGTTACCTTGGGAGGAAGCCATGCATAATGTTATGAACATGAATGACTGATTGGAAGGAACTGTAAATTATCATAACCCGCCATGATAGTTATGATGGATGAAATGCATCTGCTTGTCATCCATTTTATGGGGAACTGCATTATAAATATTTTCTGCGTATAAATCATTGTGGTCATCAAGGCATATCATAGGCTTTGCTGCACATATTTATGCTTTAGTCATAAAAAAGTATATGAGGACAAATTAGCCAAAGTCCTCCTGAGTCATTTGAGAGCTCAAAGCAGTTGCATTGCAACTGGGGTTGTGGTAAAACAAGATGCATCTCATGCATCTCCAGATTGTCGGAAACATCAGTGCAATTATAATGTCAAGGACTGCTTTTACCCTGTAGAGTGCTGCTGTAAACTAAAACAGCAGTAGAATAAACGTGTACCACGTATATCTCCCAAGAGGGAAATTGCAGTCTGGCACCAGTAGGTCAGAATCTTCCTCGTGTCCACTGGACTCTCACAAGTCCATGCCAACAGGTTCTTCACTGCACATACTGAGCCACGATGAACTCTCTGGAGGGGCCTGAATGCAGCATGCAGCCAAGGCTTTTTATGCTTGAAAGCAATCTCAAAGGGAAATAGAAAGGAATGCCAATTCCTGTCGTCCACAACACATACAGTAGGGGGTGGGGTGGGGCATAAATATACAGTATGTCACTCTTGCCTCCTACAAGAGATGACAGGAGTGGAGGACCGCGGCAGCAGAGGACCAAGGCGCCACATAATCCTTGAATCTTGGCTGATCCCCCTTTAGCTATCGCCCTTTTGTACCCCAGGCATTAATATCCGTTATGGCACAGCATGGCAGGGGGGAAAGTATGGTAGGAATAAAAATAAGAGCCCAAGGTATTCAATCTCAGGTTTGGCTCTTTCTCGAGAAGATTTAAGAGGGCGTCTTTCAACTTTTTAATCCGGTGAGACAAAAGAGAGCATAGCTGCCTGGATCTGGCTCATCACACTCCCTCTTAATGGAGAATTTGTCCTTCTGCAGAGTTCTGAAGAAATAAGTCGTGGGGAGTATAAGCCAGAAAATATTACCTTCCATTCTTACAGTTTTGCCTTTTACTTTAAAAAAAAAAATTTACAGTATCTGTTATGAAACCGTCAGACGTTTCTCTTCTTGAACATATTACACATCTCCATGTCGTCTCTAAATCAAGAATATTTTGGGTCGTTATATTTAAATGACAGTTGTTTTCAGCCGCCACACTACAAAATGTGTTTCTTGAATCGCACTGTTTTAAGATTGTTTCTGCACTTGAATCTGTGCTGGTTTTTGCGTTAGATTGATACATGGGCCGGTGAGTGGCTACACCAAGTTGTTGGTAAGATAATATGGGCCCACATTAGTCTTATGTTTTGTCAACTTACATCCTTCGACTTCGCCTCAAATCACGTCTCTTGACATAGCAGATTCACCTGTATCATTTCAGAAGTGCACACTCTCATGGTGGTGGTAATAACAGATAAGAGATGCTTGTGATTAGTGATGCTCTGATCGATTGCCCACCAATTGAAATTGGCCAATTTTAACTCCAAATGACTTGATCGGTCGTTGCCAAATTAACTGATTCGGAAAACCGATCTTCGGTTAAAGGCCATGGGGTCTGTAATAACCCCTATCGTTTTTTTTCCCCTTGAACATTATGAAAAAAGTTAGGCAGACAGTGGTGTTAACTATACACATTTTGTTTTTTTTATGGAAATATGACACTAGTCATATCTTGGAATGTGTCTGAATGGAAACGCTTTATTTATTCATTTAGCTAATAAGCAAAATAATAATAATAATAATAATAATTAAAACAAAATAAATACATACGGAATTGGCCGATCTTATATTGAGAGGGAAAATCGGGGATCGGGATTGGATCCCAATATTTGAATAGGAGCATGCACCCTTACTTGTGATTCTTGAGGTTTTTTTTTCTTCACTCTCATAATCCAACTTGATGCTCTCTGAAATGCTGCTTTCATTACTTTTTGTGTGGCAGAGAGAATACATTACATTGTCGACTGAGAGGGTGTAACGTTTTTTTGATTCAAAGGTTAGGGTCAGCACCACTCGGCAGAAAGCTTACTGTATTTTTGATTGAACTGTATGTAGTGAGAGATTGGGACAACTGGAATGTTTCTATATTAATTTATTATTCTCCCTATGTTTTACCTCTGCTTTGTACGCAACACACTAACAGTGTTTCACCTGACTGTGACTGGTTTAGTAAATTCTCTACTGAATATTTTTGTCTGCCGTTCTCCCTCTCTGCTGCAACCAGCCTCTGGCAGCCCTGTTACTAAGCATGTGTTATGGGGCTGGTTGTCACTTGGGTTTAGCTATACCACCTGTTTAGAAGAACACATACTATAACAATGGAGATCCCGCTGCACTCAAGTGCCAAATTGTGTTTTCTAGCTACAACAGTATAACGGTCCTCCTAAGTATACTGTTGTGATACCGCTTTTTATTCTGACACCACCACCCCATATTTATTTTGTAGTGTTGTTTTATCTCCTCACAGGAGAGCTTGCAAGCACACAGACAAAAGATTGTAGTCAGAGTTATGTGTCCTCTCCAGAGAGAATACATTTCCTCTCGTCGTCATTCAATTAGACCATCTCCTCCCGCCACTCTTTGTCAGAAATGAGTTAGATATGCTGCTTTCACAGACTTCAGTTCCCCCACTTTGCCTGCTATCTAGCACAGTCTGAGCCGTAACCATAACAACTCACACGGCTGTAGCCGCTCAGGTGTAGAAGGCGAGTGACCTTTTCATTCTGAGGCGAAAGGTTCTGTGCCACAGGTTAGGACCAAGGCAGCTGTCACGATAACCTCCAAAGATACTGTAGCCTGCTGCTTCCTCCAATGCCCTTTTTTGTCAAGCTGTCATTGTCTTCTATTCTCCTCAATATCCATCATCTCTGGGATATTTACTGCAACAACTTTTCAGACATCAGATGATTATGTGATAGGTATGCCGGATTTAGTAGTTACGCACCAGTGTCACTCACCGAAAATAGCTGATCTACAACACGTTTCCGCACAATGCGTTGTGAGCTTGTAAATCTGCAGTTTTTGGTGCGTACACGTACCGCATGCAACAAAGTATCTGGCACTTTACAAAGATGCATGACATTGTTGATAAGACTTCGACTTAGGAAACTGTACGCCTTATATCGCAATCTCTGTTCAGAAGCAGTCTTTTCATGTAACAAGATTCACAAAGGAAAGTAGAACGATCACATTTCCATATTCACATATTCAGTGACTGTAATATTTAGCTGATCTCCACTGATTGCTAGGTCTGATGGAATAAAATCCGGTCTTTATTACAGAGGCTTATTTCAGATGTGATGGGTTATCATGCTGTTAGGGTGGATCTTGACATGGGGAAAAGATGAGGTACAGAATAGGGTGTTATTAAACTCTCCATTAAAATACGCTCTGCCTGTCTGAGCTACATTGCAATGCAGTTCACGTAAGGTACAGTAAATGCCCCAATTACATCTAAGCTGAGGGTTAGCAGAGCTGGCATCCCATGGACCGTAAAATAATTTTCTTAACAATATGTTTTCAATGTCTTGCAGATGAGCAGATCAACAGGACAAAACTAGCCCGCTTTTTTAATCAATTACAACAGTTATGCTGGATTATATAATATTTTAATTAAAAGACGGCAGGCTTTGAGTATACTTATACTGTAGAGCTATTTACCGGAATAGAAAAATAGAAGTTGTATGTGGGTGATAGAGTCAAAGATCAGAAAGGATAGAAAAAAAGAATAACATGACTTAATGATTATGGGCTGTCTACCATGCTCCCGGTGAGCATGAGGACCCAGGTTAAAATGCGAACCCCATCTTGTCTTATATCTTGCAGACTTATCCATGGGATCACACTTTTTTTTTTGCTCTTTTATTTTGTTCAGAATCTCTACGTGTAGAAATGATCTGTACTCCACTCTTTGATTTGACCTGGGAAAGTATAGAGGCTGTTAAATCCTGATGAGAAATTGCTTTTCGCTGTAAATGCACATCACATACATGGATGGGCAGGGGTAGCAGTGCAGTTGTTATTCAACCCACGTACAGTGGCTCATAGCTGAAGAGATGGTCACATAGTCATCATCGTAGTTAGTATTCTGACAGATTAGATTAGAACAAGCATTCATATCTTTGTGTTTCAGGCTCTATTGAGTGTTCATGATGTCGATACAGGTTTCTCATGGGCTCTATATTTCATTCATGTCCCCAAAGACATGTTGGAAACAGACAGTGTCACCCTGTCCCCCTATCCCTCTTACATCAGCAAATAGCACACTCCTCTGCCGTTGCTCAGGCTTTGTTGTCATCTTTGGCAGGTACCACTCGGCAGCCAAGAGAAGGGGAGGTTCCTGGAGTGGATTATAATTTCATCAGTGTGGGAGAGTTTCGTGTTCTGGAAGAAAGTGGACTGCTGCTGGAGAGTGGAACCTATGATGGTATGTGTACCATCCAGCACACATTGTGCAATTCTATACAATGATATACTGTAGGCTATATTGTTCTACTTGGTGTTGATAAACTGTTAATAGACCGTTCATACAGCCACCTGTATACTCATTGTTGATCGATTGTACATAGAGTATATTCATTCATATATTCACTGGTGATAGGGTGTATAGCGATATATATTACTGTACATTTATTTATTAATAGACTATTATGTTTACTTATTCAAAGATCCAGTGCAGATATCTATAGCCAGCAGCTCAGTTGTTTTATTTTAATTAATAATTATCGTGTTATCTAATCTAATGATCTAATTGCCTACCTCTCCTGTGTTTCTCACTGTTGCTATATGATACCCAATTTTCACTAAACTCTTATCTTAACCTTTGTTATACTGTAGTATAGTATTGTACTCATTCAACCATTCATTCATGTGTGTATACTGCACGTACGCACACACACACGCACACACACACAGTTTATTGTGCTGAGCATAGCTGACAAGAGTTAGGCAAAAGTATGGAAAGCACTGGGCAAAATGGTGTGAAAGACCTCAGGAGAAGGATGAGTGAGGCAGCACACAAAGCGAGCATCCTTACTGTACTTCACCATATCGCTCCACTGCTTCCTACTGTTCCCTGAGGCCACTGCTGTATCGTAACGCACTCGCTGCCTGTCTGCCCCCGTGTTTGTCGAGAGCCATGCTCCTTTACTATAGGTCATCCACTGAAGTCAGTATACTGCGCACATCATCATCCTGTCATTATTAATGTGAAATAAACTGGAGATAATATATCCCCAGGAGATTTTTTGTTCATCATGATCCCTCACCCATGGCCATTATAAAGGGTTCTTTGTGGAGAAGTGGGTTGGAAATATGAAAGAGAACATCCTTCAGCCCTCTGACCCAGAACTGGCCCTGAGAGAATTGCCCTTCAACCCCAGGACCTTCATCTGGTCAACATGATGAATAATGGATACGCAGAAGTCTGCCCTGCCGTGCCCTGCGCAATGTACCGTAGCATTACTGTAGCTTTATTAAAGACTGAGCTTCAGGAGCTCTCAGGAAGGTAGTTATTAATAACCAGCATTTGGCCACACATTCCCCACTGTTAAAGCGTTCTTCTCTCAGAGGAACAAGCATGCACAGAGACACAGACACACAAACAGACACATAATCACACAGCTACAGATTTCCCACACAGTGAATGTGTGAGTATAAAGTCAATCATTGACTTTAGTTCTACATATTGCTGGGAGTTTGGAATTCGATATATCGTCTGTCTATCAATGTTTACCTTCTTCAGCTGAAGCATTGACCTGGGCTGCCCTGCCCGCCGCTTTCACTAATCCTCCTAGACCTGAGAACAACAGAGGCTCGATCTGTGACTCTGGTTAATCTGTCACTAAGACAGACACCCACATCCCTCCACTGCTCTGCCAGAGGGACAATAACAATAGGCGTTTCACACAGATTTGCTCTCATAGCTCTGACATAGTGGAAAGTCATTTCAGAAGACAAATATTATGCAAATACTTAACCAACCGTAAACTTAACCAAGCATAAAAGAAGAGAAGAGAGAGTTTGTTTGGGTAAAATCTCTTCAGAAGCTTTAATCCACTAATGTTTCACGTTCCAACAGTCTTCACTGTCTGCATTCCAAGCGGGTCGTCGCAGTAAAGTTGACTCAGCCAAAGCAAAGAGAATGGATTTGCAAAAATAAATGGTTCTAAGTTGTCGTTTTATGAAATGATCTCTCAGAATGGAAGTCACTCCTTGCTCCTGGGCCATACATTTGACCCGTCAGTGCGCGTGTGTGCTTAAGTGCATATGTACATGCGTACTAGGGCGTATATACAATTTTCTACCTCTTGTCTTGACTGCAGACAAGTGTGCCGAAAATCCTTCTGCATGAATCATTCATCACAGGGAGCGGTGAGCTAACATGGACAAAAAAAATGAAGGGAAAACAACTCTCAGGCGTCTTCCACTTGAGTTCAGGAGTGCAAGCATAGTGCTTTACTATATCGGATGCAGCTCCGAGCTTGCAGTTTGGAATGTCACTATGCCCAAAGTTATTGTGCACTTTTCTTGTGTGCATAATTGCGACCGTAGGTCGCACTTACTATAGAAACCTGCTCCAGGTGTCCGTCCTGTCCGTCCGTCACTCCGTCACTCCGTCACACACGTCCGTCACACTTTTGCCCTGCTCATATCTCCGCACCCGTTGCCCCGATCCATGCCAGATTTTGCACACACACTCCTTACCTGCCAAACTACACCCTCCAAGGACCCCCGGAGCTCCAGGGACCCCCAGCTGCCTCGGGGACCCCCAAGTGTAAAAAATGAGCACATGTGGACAAATTACCAAATGACCACCCCAACGGGGCTGCTCACGGGGCATTCCCGGGGACCACCCACTCCTGGTGCTCCAGAACGGATGCAAAAGTGGTGGCGCCCCCAGTGGAGGACCCCCTGCCACTGCAGCTCACATAAAATGCCGTACCTACGGTCGCTTATCTCCCGATTAGGGAGTCTTACTGGTATTATATATTCTATATACTATCATTTGGTAGCAGAAGTGCAGGTGAACAACAAATGTCCATATAGTCTTTTCTATAATGATTCAATCAGGGCTGTATAAGTAATTCGCCGTGTCGTGTGACTACAGTATGGACAAGAGGCCAGCTTTAAGGCCGAGGAAACTAATTGAGGGGTACATGTAGATGAGGGGGCTTCCACCTCCTGACATGCATGCCTTTGTTACTCACAAGCAAATTGTGCAATTTCGAGTAGATGGCATTTTAACTTGCTATGTTACATTCTTCTGCTTGAAAAGAAATCACCCATTTAGTCATTGTAATTTTATTACATTTTAGCACATCAGCACAAAACACAATAGGCTACCGTACAACACAACAACACTCAACCAGGACATCAAATATTAAAACACCATACACAGAAACATAAAATAAAATAAAACTAACTAACATTAGCCAACAGTAAAAATATACAATAAAAATGAACATTAACATAAACATTGGTGCAGTAGTACATAAAAGGAAAAGCAGATTCTGCATTCACATACAGTAAACATTGATTGGCATATTATCACACAAGGTCAGCGCCCCTAAATGAGATTGTCCTTACGATAAGCCAGACTGATCAACCCTATCCATGTGAGAATGATAACGTAGTCACTTCTGAAAATAGAGCTCCACCTTATTAAGTAACCTAAATGATGAATTCTCTAATGCTGCTAGTTTACCCAACTGAATGAACCACAGAGAGGCCATGGGTGCAGCGGAGCCTTTCCTGCACCCACTGCCAGTTTTAACAGGGTTGGTGCTTTGAACGGTCTTAAGGTACAGCAGCATAGCTGTGGATTAAACCTGATTCTGACTCAAGTTGCCCGCTGGTGTCACACCGAAAATAGCAGATCTACAAGCTGACAAAGTGTCGCAGCATGACGCATTACGATCGTGTAGATTCCCCATTACTGGAGCAATTACAGTAATGGGGCAGGGCAATGGGCCAGGATTCATAAACGAGGGAGGGGGCAAAGGTGCTCTGTTAGCACCAGCTGAATGCTTCTACTGTAGGAACTGGCAGAGCGGAGCCTGGAAGATTAAGAAATACTGATACTAATACTAATAATGTTCTCAGGACTGCTGGATAACACAGGTGTTGGATTAGAGTCTTCATATCGCAGATCCAAACCACATGAGAAACACATGGTTGAAATAGAAAGAGTATGGGAAAGGGGAAGAGAGATATAATGAAGGCGGGAAATAATATTATTCTACATTCGAAAAATACGCAGTTGGTATTCCAAGCTGGATACAATTTGTCTCTCGCCTCTACCTGTGGTTGAATGAGGTGAGAGTTGAATGTTAAGTAGAGGGGAGAAAGTTATTTAGGCGAGACAAGTCATTAATAACCCCCCCACACACACGCACACACACACACACACACACACACACACACACACACACACACACACACACACACACACACACACACACACACACACACACACACACACACACACACACACACACACACACACACACACACACACAGAGACAGACAACACACACACACAATGCATGCAAATTTACACATACAGAGGAAGGCCTGGGTCGTGGTAGGTTGGATGACAAAATGTTGGCATTCATGTCACATATGCTAGACACTCGGCTCAGTGCCATGGCCAGCACAACATGGGCTTCTACCTGCTGACTGCACAGCCAGTCTGTTATGAAACTCTGTTTGGCCTGGGCACTGCCCAAGAGAGTGGGAGACCCTTGCTTGGTGATTAATGAATGAGTGTCTGTGGCTACGGCTGGTGAGTTCAGAAGCAGAGAGGAAGGGAGAGCAGGGTGAAATGACCGAGCTAGGACTCTGTGCTATTCACAGTCAACACACATTTCCAGTTGCTATAGATGACTGACAAAACTGACGTCATGTGTAATACTGCATCTGTCCCGTAGTATGACCAGCCTCAACTGCATACAGGGTGTTGCGAGAGATGAATGGTCATACTTAGAGAAGCGATTTCTCACGTTTTTTCACTTAACACAATTGTTAAGGAATTCTGGAGCAATAAAAAAAAATGTAAGTATTTCTAAAGGTTTATTTCATATCGTAGGAGAAATATATCAGACACACAGTCAAGTCATGTAGAGAAGATAAATCCTTGTATACTATTATGGTTAGATATAGGGCTATTGAACTGCAGAAAGTTTTGCGAAAATGAAAGTGTTTTATACTAGATGCTCTTCCGCTCTGCATTCTGAACTTTAGACCCGCCCACTGTATACACGGCTGGAACGATGATTTTTGTTTATGTCAATCCACGACGTGCTTTGACATAATTTGTCTCTGAGATTTTGCCATTCCTGGTGACATCCTCAGCCAACCTCTCTCTAACTGTCCATGGTGTGTTGCTGACAGTTTGAGGAAATATAAATAACGATCGCATTGAGGGATCACACACGATGTTCGGTTAGCAGGTGTTCGGCTAGTTTGAAAATCTTAGAGGTGCAAGAACCGCTGAAACAAACGTCGGCAAGGCGTGCTTAAGTCCTTATGGTGTCATTGTGCTCTTGCCAAAGCTGAGAAACGTTCATGTTGGGTTTGAGGAATCTGCAGCCTTAGAGATCACCATAATAGAGGATGTGTTGGGTTAGAAGGGTTACAATGGATGTACAAGTGGCACAAAATCTTTACGCAAGATATCTAGTCAGGGCATATGCAGGATAAGCATTATTCCAGATATTATTCACAATTGTGTTCCCATCATTATGAGCTACTGCCTACACCAGATGGCATGACATCTCCCCCCCACACACACACACACACACACACACACACACACACACACACACACACACACACACACACACACACACACACACACACACACACACACACACACACACACACACACACATATATATTTAACACACATATATTTAACACACACATGCATTTTAAGCTCAGGGGTCTCCTAGAATACAACCCACACAACCTTCTAATGAACAGAAGACTGTGAGAAAGAAAACATTGATTCCCTCACTATGAATCTGCTAGTTATTGGCATGTGTTGGACTGAATGGCCTTTATTGTTTGCGTTGCAACAGTAGTCAACACCATAAATACATATTGTAAAAATAAAAACGTAAATAAATATAACAAAGTATTCATCATAATAAAGTTGATTGATTTGATTGAATTCTTTGTTAGACAGAAATGCACTCAGTACGGGTACAGTCATACACTTGAGCTAAAAGGATAACCCAACATTTACATAGGACCATTGAGTATTCAATTCATCAAACAATGAGCTATAACATTACTAAGAGTCTATCCTTTGTTAAAATGTGTGTGCAGTAACAAATAGTGTTCAAACCCAACAGCCAAGGGAGCAAATGATAGATAGTGTGTGAGTCAAAACACTGCGGGCCCTATTAGTCAAGTCTAATTTCCAGTTATGCAGTAATTAAGTCATAACGCCACCATCTTATACACAATCGCTATTTTACAAGTCAAGGCAACGGTGGCGGAGATTAGCTGTTCACAGACGGACGGACGGGTGGACGGACACACAGACGGACGGACGGACAGGGGGTAAAACATACTCTGTCGCCATGCCTTTCGGCCTGGCGGAGACAATAAAGTTTTACAGCAGTTTTCCCGTAGCTTAGAAGTGAAACAAATGGAGTGCGTTCTATTCCTCCCTCTTACTTTCACTTTCACTTACTGTATGTCGCTTAACCATATCTGAACACGTCACACAGCGACCGTTTTTTGCTAGGAGATCATATTTTTTTTTGGCAGCAGTAGCAGCACTGGGAAAATATGTGAAACATACCGATGTATGTCCACTTGTTGTGCTGAGATAGATAGAAAGGGGGAGATGCTTTAATAATAGGCAACTGAGAATGTGAATATGTGTTGGTTTGTCAAGACATAGGCAGAGTTTCTGGGGGCCAAAAATATGTTTGATAACAATATTTCGTGCACACAAATTTCAATACATAAAAATGATATTCAATGAATTTTATTATATTTGGTTTTGTAATCAATTCATTTGTGGGCAGGCAGATGGGCATAGTGACATACACAGGTGATAGAAGTGGTGTGTTTAGAGGTAGCAATTAACATGGACACCCGTTTCTAAAATATACAAATACAAGTAAAGCTCTAACTTTACGGCTCGAATGATGATCAGTCAGGTTTGTGCCAATGGTCTTTTTTTTTGGGGGGGGGGGGGGTTATTTTGGGGCTTTTATGCCTTTATCGACAGAACAGTTGGCTGACAGGAAATGGGGAGAGGTGGGGAGTGGCATGCAGCAAAGGCCGCCAGGATTGGGATTCGAACCCGCTACACATTGTCAGGCTACACCGAGCCTAGGTGCCTGGACCGCTACACCAGCGGTCCAGGCCGTGCCAATGGTCTTTTGGCAAACTTTAACAATCTTTCCCAGTCTACTCCTGTTAACCACACAGAGGTTGCCAAACCGACAAATCATTGGAAATGTTCAAACTTGACTCAATAAAAGATGAATGAAAGTTTTGAAAGTGATCGTTCAACATTGAAACCCTTGCAACTTTCTCAAGAAAAACTGTCTCTGATGTGCACCATTGTGCTGTAATTCGCAGAGGGTGATGGCAAGACATGGTTTGCCTCAGGCTGTTGATGAGATGTGGATGGATGACTATGTTCACACTCCATACAATGTCCACCCACTCCTCCCAGAAAGCTCCCAGAAAGCTCTCGAGTAGGAAATATTAAAGTTAAAGTATTGACTCATGACATGTTTTTTCAATGATTGATACAAATCTTTCCAAATACGAGTACAGTACAATGCAATTCGAGATGATTGATCAGGTCTGTGTGCGGGTAATTTCTCTTGAGAATTGCTCACTCTGTTACGTGCTTTTTTTTCCTTTTTCTTTTTTTGAAATTTGAAATGACTTTCACACACGTGCGTCTAGACAATTGTTGACAGAATTGAAGGATTAAAATCAACTACAAAGCAGATGACCGAAGGCATTGTCTTGTGTAAACCATCTATCTTACATAAATAAAAACAGACAGGTTTTTGGAGTGTACTTATGTAATACATCACCATTTGTACCAGTCTATCATACATATCGTATACACTAGTAAAGGTATGCAGCTATAATTTGTCTGACTTGTAGGACTTGTAGGGTACCGATCACACAAATGCACAAACAAATAAGATGCAGCTGAACTTTGTCATTTATTGTCTATCATTGCCGTTAGGTTAGGCCATGATGTTCCATGAAATATTGACTTATGACTAGTTATGGAAGTTTGGACAAATTGATCTACTTATTTATCTGCATAATTCTCATTCTGTAAAATCTTTAAGTCATCACTCATCAGTGACCAAATATTTAATAGAACTTGCAGTAAACTGAATATCTACAGTTACAGCAATGTATCTTTCTTTCATCGAAATCCCATCTCATTTATTTATTCAGATACAAATATAGGTGTCATATTCTATTTTGGTCACAAACATTTGGTCATGGGAGACTGTAGGCGGGTGGCTCCCAAATGTGTCGACTGGATTGAGAATGAAGCCTGCCATACCATGGTGTCGTGTGCCGCAAATAGCCATTAGCCAATCTACAAGCTCAAGAAGCGACGCATCGCAACGTGTTGTGCGACAACGCACAATGACACACAACGGCACAGTGCGACACTCACAACATTGACACTGCAACGCTTTAAGCTTGTAGATATGCTATTTTTGGCTCGCGACACCATGAACTATAAACTAGGCACGAGCCTCTGGGAAGCTCTGGCAGGATTCAGTCCCTGGCTAAAACGGGGCACAATGTGTCTCCAAGGGTAGTGGGTATTAAGTACTCCATCACCTCTTTGGCACACATGCTGGGTTCCAACCTCACACATAAATCCTGGTTAATTTTCCCACCGTGTTGAGAGTGAGTCGAACAAGTACGTGTTTACCTGTCGGTCCATCTGCCACTCCGTCTCAACGGCTGCAACTGGCCCGTCAGTGGTCACATTAAACCGATGCGGGGGAATGACACATCTCACAGATCCTTATCAGATTAATGGCGACAAATACCATTACAAATCTGCCGCCCCTGCTTCCTCTCTCCTCCCCCCTCGCCATGTGCTGCGGTACACATTAATCAGTGGCCAATGGAGATGTTTTTACGAGGCATTAATCACAGCTGAGGGAGAGCGAGAGATGACTGGGCACGGAGGTGACAGGTTTGGACTCAGAATGGCAACCTATCTTTCATCTCCATTGCTCGGTGGGCAGGTATAATGAAGCTGTCTTTTGACAAATGTTAATTTATTGGTTCGTTGTCTGTAGGCACGGTGTCTCAGCAGGAGATAAAGAAGAAAGAAAAAGATAGATGATAGTCTTGGCTACAAGGGTTGAGTGTCAATTCACTTCAGGATGTGTTGTATTTAAAATTCACAAGCTGGAATGTCGGTACTGAGAAAACTGAGTTGTATTTGGCCTAAAACATGATGAAGAATTAGGGTTGTAGCACTATCATAGGAATTGCAGTTTGTGTATTTATGTTTTGAATTGAAAGGGATTTGATCAAAACCCAGATGGCTTTTTCTGTTTTGAAAGTGGAAACTATTTCCCCCCCTGTATAGTGTTCTCTATTGGGTCATTTTGTTCCTCTGATGTGGGTGCGAGGCATAGTGGGTCAGACATTAGTCAGAATTCTGTGCCACACACTACTGATAGAAAATGGTCCTTACTGAAAAGATGAAAGCAAAACATTATGGGAATGCATGTGTGTCAAAGGAAAGAAAAAACATGTTTTGTGAATGATCTTTTTGAGATGTTCAAATGCCTGCCAAT
Source organism: Gymnoscopelus microlampas (assembly GCF_963454915.1). NCBI lineage: Eukaryota > Metazoa > Chordata > Actinopteri > Myctophiformes > Myctophidae > Gymnoscopelus > Gymnoscopelus microlampas. Next base: position 42,656,975 of record NC_139947.1, on the reverse strand, counting down.
TTAAAGGCTCACTGTGTAAGTATGAGAGATTTCCCATAGGAGATCAAGAAGGGAAAGATTTTTGTTAATTACTGTGACATTAGATCAAGTTCAATGGATTCCTCACCCTTTTAATAGCTTTATGTTTTGTGTTTTATCAGATCAAGTTATGCAACTTCATTTACATATCATGCCCTTTCTATATCATGGCTCATTAGTGGAACTGTGCATAATCCATGTCAAAGCACTTTATGCTTGTGACCTTTCAACTCCCAAAGCCATTGTTTACTCTAATGAGTCCATTAGATGCAAAGCCTACCTTTAGTAAGCTAACAGACTGCCCCAAAATAATTGTGGGTGAAGTACAATTAAGCTGTTCCAATTCAACTCCCATGTTTGGCATTCGTTCATTAACTCCCCATTAATTATGAACTTAATAAAGGCTGTAATGACTATGTGCTGATACTAATATTGTTTAAATTAAAGCAGGAAGCAAATTATGCAGCTAAAACAACGTGGGTGTTTTGTTTGACATGCAGCTTAGACAAATCATTCAGTTTGTAAATGAGTTTTTGTTTATAATTAAAAAATAATAATGTATTGTATGCTTCCGTTCCGTCCTAGTATCTAGCCAAGGTGCACTGTGTTATTTCACTTTTTAGTTCTCTCTGCTCTGAATTAACTAATGTATTTCATGTCATTTTCATTCCATGATTCTTTCTTTTGACCAAAACGTGTTCATTATATCGTGTGTGTGTGTGTGTGTGTGTGTGTGTGTGTGTGTGTGTGTGTGTGTGTGTGTGTGTGTGTGTGTGTGTGTGTGTGTGTGTGTGTGTGTGTGTGTGTGTGAGAGAGAAATCTGCCTCATATTGGAGCTAGTATACCAGCCGTTTAACCGTTGGGCTTATAACCCTTGACCAATATGTCAAATAATAAATAAATAAGTGTTAATAATTCCCCTGGATTCCTTGAATCATGACACAACATGCTACATACAGGCCCCCATACACCCCCATATACCCCATACAGGCCATGCCCATTCCCACCTAACTACATTTTCCAATATTTAGCCATTTCTTCAGAACACACTTTTTGCTGCTCCTCCTCCAGATATTGTCCAAAACGTTAACAAATCGCTTTTCTCTGGAGGCATGAGATGAACATGTACAGTACAGGTATCATACCCCTTTTTTATATTTCAAACCGGTTGGCTATTATTGGCATCCAAAGTTTCAGTTTGCAGGAGGGGCCTATTTTATAAAAAGTAGAAACAATCATGTCCGATCGACCCCAAATTTGAATCACATATTTTCACTTGGACTTATAGGGGGTGTCGCAAATGCAACAAATGTTATTGTCCTCCTTAATACATGAGGCATTGGGTACTTTTATGTGTGAAACAAATTATTGCCTTTCATTCTTTGTTGCCTTTGTTTGGATAAGCTTGTGCAACAATGAATACCCAGGTGATAGAATAGATACAGTACATTTTCAAAAGTAGCATCGCAGATCTGCAATTTTCGCTGTTTTTGAAATGGGGCTTAAGTGGTTAAAGCACTGATCTACACAAAAACACAGCAGGAGTGTGGCTTCCCATAGAGAGAGAACAACCAATGAATCAATATTTTTTCCTTCCTGAGCAGTTTCTCCTCTCTGTGCTTGTCTCAACATTGCCTCCTCCTTCTGTATCATTCCTAGTCTTCTCTTCAGCTTAGAGAGAGGAGAGGGAGAGAGCAGTGAAGTGGGTCACCCAATGAGCAAGGTGGAAGACTAGCGAAGTGTAGCTATCATGCCAATTGTGAGCCAACGTGAGGCCTGAGCTCCTGCTGAGGCTGTAATGGCTGTAGTCCCAGGGCCCCGGGGAGCAGTGCAGACCGTGGGCAAAAGCGGTCTCGGGATTCTGGGCCGAAGGTCAGGAGACGAGCTGCTGTAGCCCGAGACTGAAGTGCTTCTCTCTATATGCCGTCTGTACAGGAACGCCAAAAATTGAGCTATGGTTACTTTCTACTGTACAGGATACAGCATGTCTGCTCTGCTGCTGTCCCTTTATGTGGTTCTATCTGCTAACGCTTTGCTCAGGTTTGACAGTTTTGTCTGTCTGTCTGTGTGTGTGTGTGTGTGTGTGTGTGTGTGTGTGTGTGTGTGTGTGTGTGTGTGTGTGTGTGTGTGTGTGTGTGTGTGTGTGTGTGTGTGTGTGTGTGTGTGTGTGTGTGTAACACCATTCCTATAATTGGATGTCTCTCTCATATGTGCATCTCTCTCTCTCTCTCACTGTCTCTCTCATATGTGCATCTCCATCCTAGGGAACTATTATGGGACCCCAAAGCCCCCCGCTGAGCCCAGCCCGGTGCAGCCCGATCTGGTGGACCAGGTTCTGTTTGATGAGGAGTTTGACACAGAGGTCCAGCGGAAACGCACCACCTCTGTCAGTAAGATGGACAGGAAGGACAGTGCCGCCCCCGAGGAAGAGGAGGAGGAAGAGAAGCCCGTCATGGTCAATGGCCTGACCGGTGAGATTGACGCACCAATGTTTAGTCACTGTGACAAATTTTACCTAAAAAAAACGACAACCTCCTTCCCACTAGCCGGTGGCATCCATTCAGCTCTGGGGCTTAAAATGCAACTTATTCCACATACCTTACCTCCTATTTTAAGCAGCCGCAGCGGCAGCAGATTTGTTTGAACCAGTAGTTCATTATATCCTCCTCAAAAATGTATGAAACGTTCTCCTCTCTCAGACCTCCACAGAAACTAGCTGTCTAAATTACAGCTAAATTACCTGCTCTAAATTACAGCCAGCCCGAGTCAAAATCAGCAGCCAGCAGAGACTAGGTTTTTGAATCCTCAAAAGTGCCTCCGGCTTGGCAGGCGTCCACATGGGATGGAAGCTGGGTGGGGAGGGTGATATCTCTCGTTGGTCCAGCGACTCGTACAGGTTGGTCAGGGTACCTGTTCAGTGGGCATAGAACGAGGAGGAACAGCGTATTCTCAGCATACGTCCCCCTGGTGAAACTCCTCACTGTCAGGGGAAAAGCAGCAGCCTTGACATCTCGCGTATTGGAGGAGACATGATTGTCTGTACGTGCTCTCCCTAGGATCAACTGTAGGTGTACAGTAGCAGTGACAAGGGACTAGAATACAAAGGGAATCAGGAATTGACTTTGTCACGGGGCAGCCCGTGCCCTATAGACTAAAGAGGAGCACACATGCATACACTACCCGGCTGCTTCCAATTAACAAGCTGGCTTGGAAGACTGTGGGAATTGACATTAGTGTTGCATGTTGTTCGAAAATTTACAATAAACTAGAAAATGTATTTCTGTTTATTGTCTCCGCCAGGCCGAAAGGCATGGCGAGAGAGTATGTTTTACCCTCCGTCCGTCCTTCCGTCCGTCCGTGTGTCCGTGTGTCCGTGTGTCCTGTCTGTGTGTTACCAGCTAATCTCTGGCACCGTTGGCCCGTTCGCTCCGAAACTGTGCACACACACTCCCTGGATGCCAATTCAGAACCTCTGACCCAATTTTTTCACATGGGCCTGTTATAGCGCCACCAGGAGGCCGATTTGTGCAAAACACATTTTTTTACATTACTCCTACAGATTTTATCCAAATATCATGCAAATCGGTACACGGTATCTCTATAGTCATGTGATCAACACGGATCTGTCCGATTTCCCATATTCCATCCTGATTGCCTATGGTTGGCTTCCAAAGTTTGCAGGATTGGTCCGTTTTGAACAAAATGCCTCAAACTATGCATGCAGCTTGCGATTTCCGTGAAATTTCACACACACATTCCCACTAGGCCGAGGAAGAAATGCCACCCTTTTCACATTGGCCTGTTATAGCGCCACCAGCAGGTCTAATTTAGCAAAACACATTTTTGAAACAAAATGCCTCAAATCATGAATGCAGTGTCTGATTGCCGTGAAAGACCTAAGAATAAATGGCACCCTTTTCACATTGGCCTATTATAGCGCCACCAGGAGGCCAGAATAACGTACCTGACCTGGCGGAGACCTGTGCTCCGAGGAGCACTTTTTCTAGTTGTAAATTGTGTTTAATTATGATTGAGTGGCACCTGTCTCTCCTGCAGTACTGGTGATCCTCTTGATTGAGTGGGGGAAGGTACCAAGTGCTATAGAGCAGGGGGGGGGGTTTGTTTAATGTTCAAGAGCTCTTATCTTGTGTTATCTTATCTTGATGATGTGGTGCCTGAAATGTATGTGGAATTGGTTTAGTAAAACCGTGTAATTGTGTAAGTCAACTAATGGGCCGTGGTTATTCTTATTTTGAGTTAAGTGGTTACCAATTAATGGATCTGTGTTCTTGGTATGGTCTCGCCCAGTATAAAGAGGGTGAATAGAGTCAGTTGGGCTTGGGCAACAAGCAGGTAACACCAAGGTAGCGCTGCCAGGGAGCCCTTCATAGAAGGGTTTACTAGTCTGTATCAAGATAAGCTAAAGTAGACAGTATCTTGTCTGTTGGGTTGTCAGTATCCTTATTTTCTTTTTTGTAAGTTTAGTCTTTAGTGTCTTTGTTTGTTCAAGGCCTTCCACTGTAAATAATGCTGCACAGAACTGGCTTCTGGAGAGTTTTGGGTATTCTTGGATACATTTTTGGAGCCTTGGCCAATCGGTCAACCTTTACAGGCTTAACGACTACATCCAGACAAAAATAAAATGGAAAAAATAATTGTAAAACTAAATTAATTCAGCATTCAGAGTTCTGGCTGAGATTATTGGGAGAAATCCCAGTGGTTAGACAGATAAAGTTTAGTACTTGCTTAATTCCCCATGGCCATGATCGCAAAGATTAGTTATGTCAAAGGTGAAAAGGAAGCTATGAGAAAATAAAGATTAGACGCGAACTTGCAGCAAGCCTCACCGGTGTGTGATCCAGGTTGAATTTAATTTTTTGTTCTGTAAAAACGGCATCAACCTATCTGTTCCATTTGCCGTGCAGTGATATGTAGAGCCCGTCTGTCACTCAGTCAACCTGTCCACTGTGTTTGTTCCCAAATGTATTCACTCGCTATATCTCTTTTTCATAATTTTTCATATTCTTTTAACTTTGAGATGTTCAAAGGTAACCAAATGGACCCGGTAAGAAAGGGTCCATTTGTTTACATTTGAACACTTACAAATGGACAATGTAACACTGAGGATTTGACTGTGCGTGATAATACATTATACAATAACTACACAGTAGAAAGTACAATATGTGCCAAGTACAGTGTGTGCAGGTTTGACCCAAAAAAAAGTAAATGAACACAGATTGAAAAACTGTGTGTGCTCTCACTGGTGAGCAAGAGTTATTTACAGGTTGAAGACATTTAACCTGGCAGCTAGGTCCTTGTTTATGGCCCTAATAGCCTGAGGGAAGAAAGCCTTTCTGTGTCTCTTTGTGTTGACCTTGTGACAGAATAGGCACTTGCCTGACCGTAGCGGCACAATCAGTCCATTGCTGCTGCTACAGAATAATTTTAGCTCGGCTCAAACACCTGGTGGTGTATGAGTCGTGTTGGGGAGGGAAGTCCCCATGGTGCACTTGGCCGAGCGCACCACCCTCTGCAGGGCTCACTGGCTCCGGGAAGAGCTATTCCCATACCAGACGGTGATGGCCCCTGTCAGAGTGCTCTGAGTGGTAGCTGGATAGAAGCATCTTTTGTGAGACCTTGAAAACGGAACTTAGAGCCTCGGGCTGTGCTACAGGTGGAGAGAGGAGTTGACTATACAACCATTTAGAATGAGAGAGATGTACTGTAGGGAGACATCATCAGAGAAGCATCATCGCTGTGGCCTCTGGCAATGATTGATTGTTTTAGTGATGATGGAGCCAAGCCGAGGAAAAGCATTCAATGTGGAAGGATTTTGCTTTGTTGTTATTATTAATATTATTATTATTTCACAGTAATTCACCAAATGCAGAGTATTGTTACTTTTGGCATCTCTTGGCAGAATGTGAATGAACTGTCTTTGAACTGGTGAGGAATGATGTACAACAAAAGGCCAGCGAAGAGTTATTACCATGCCTTAAGGGCAGTTTGATAATGACCATGCAATGCTGAGGACAGTGGTTTTTTCTCAGTAGCTGATGGTAACTGCTTCGAAAAGACATTCTCATCATTTTTTGGGTGCACAAACTCACGCATTCACAGTACGCGCCTGCATGCAAACCCACCGCAACGAGGTTCAGTTTGTCAGTCTGCTTTTGGCCAAGGTCATTTGTCCTCCACTAATGCAGAAGTCAAAGGTCCCATTTGCACAAAATAATAAAAGCGCTTTTCAATCAGCAACTGTCACTCTTTATCGCTGCCACGTATTCACCCCCGGCCCCAAAAAACTACGGTGATCATTCGGTGCCGCGACTGCACCAGTTTGTAGACACTAGACAGCCAGATAAAACACCTGCAGATAAGAGCAAATGCAAAGGCTGAAAAAAAAAATAGAAGGATGAAGATCGCATACACACACACGTGCACGGCCGCACGCACACACAGCAGCCTCAGTGATGCTAATAGGGTAGGGACGTGGTGCTCGTGGCTGGGCTGAAACGCTGGTTAGTTCTGCCCTTGCCTGGGAGGCAGTTCCCAGTACATCACTGCTGACATGCAAATCCTATGGCACTTGCTCTGTTTCTCTCTCTCTCTCTCTCTCTCTCTCTCTCTCTCTCTCTCTCTCTCTCTCTCCGTGTAGTCTCTCTCTCTCCCTCTCTATCTCTGTTTCTGTCTACCTCCCTCCCTCTCTGCCTCCTCTCCCAGTGCATGTAACCGTCCAGCAAGTGTATTCAGAGCCAGAGTTAGCCGTGAGCAGCAGCGGTAGGTAAGGGAAAGAGATGCGAGGAGCCCAGCAGACTTCCAATGGCTCCACACACTCACCTCCCATCCCCCTCTCCTTTTTCTCTCTCCCCTACCCCTATCACTACTCCCAATCCCTCCCTGTCTCCATCTCCCTGCCCGTGTCGGTGTCTCCCTGCTGGGGCGCAGACCACAAGGACAAGGCGGAGTGGCGTAAGACGGTGCCCAGCTATAGCCAGTCAGCCGGGGTCATGGATCCGCGCACGTGGGGCACCCTGTCGCGGAACGAGAGCCAGGACCCCTTGCCCAAGAACATGGAAATGGCCTATACAGAGACCGGCATGGTGTACTTCATAGAGTAAGTAGCCTTTCTCTCTCTGCATGCTATTCTTCTCCTGTCTTATTATTCTCGTATTACATCAACTTTTCTCTAGTCCCATTTGGTACTCTTCCAAAGTATGCGCTGTACCATGGTAAGCCAAATATCGTCTCTGTCGGGTGGAAACCTCATACTGTAAGTCGGGGCATTCATTTTCGAAAATACAAAAAGTTAGAATATGGAGATACGAGGTTTCTGCCCAACAGCAATGATATGTTGAATGAGCTGGCATCGAGGCGGTTCGGTTTGCACTCCCCACCCGGCTCGTTCCCCTGTACTGCAACAAGTCAGGTGTCAGCCAGTGTAAAATGTACGGGCTATTTTGTTGTTTGCCCTAAGGATGAGCATTTCTTTAAGCGAGCTTCAATTGCTCTTGTTTGCATTTAAAGTACATTGTGTGTGGGTTTGTTTTTGTTTTTTTTCCGTTTCCTTTGGGTTTGTCAGTTTCGTTGGCTGGTGCTAAAAGCAGCATCTCTTTGTTGTTTACCTGGCCTGTTAGTGTGTCAGGCAGGCAGTGTTCAGCTGTTGACAGAGCCAGGTGCTGCACCTCGACTAAATCAATAGCTCATTCTGCCAACAGGAGAAACAATTGGCTAAATGAATCTTACTCTCTCTCTCTCGCTCTGCTCTTTATGAATCCCGCCACAGTTTTCCATCAGTGTTCTTTCTTCTCTACTTTTTTCTCTCACTGTGTAACCCCCTCTCTCTGTTTATTTCTATCTCACACACCCCTTCTTGAACTCCCCAACCTTGCCACGGACCCCTGCTGTATTTCGCTACGTCTCACTTTATCTATCTCACTCTCTTGTCTCCTTCCTCTCTCCATTTTGACCTCGCACTCTCATGTTCTTGTTCTCACTCCCCACCCTCGCTTTCCTCATCTTTCCCTTGTTTCTTTTTCTCTGATTCTCTTTATGTCGTCTACCTCTGTGGCTTTAAGAGCTTTGTTATGATTTCAAAGGCTTCCGTAAGAGAAGCCATTTGATCGCTAAAGGTAAGGGTTTGTGTTTTCAAAGAGCTTCACAGCACCTGAGTGTTCCCAGAGCCAACACTGAATAGCTATCACCTTAGCTTGTGCTAAGTGGTTTTTTGTTGCTTTTCCCTGCTAATGTCAAGTGTGCCTTTTGCTCCACAGTCACAACACCAAGACCACCACCTGGCTGGACCCCCGCCTTGCCAAGAGGGCCAAACCCCCTGAGAAATGCGATGATGGAGGTGAGACAATGACATGCATTATCCATATATAGATCTAGGTCTTAGCATAGGCAGATATTTCTGATTGTCTGGCTCTGCAAGACTAATGGATAGTAGACAGGCAGAATGTACTGCTGGTATACACCTGGTGTACCAGCAGTACACCTGGTGATATACAGGTTTCCCCTAACGTTTGAATTGTCGCTAACAATAATGTTAATCTAAAACTTAAGCTAGTTTCTGAATTTGATAAATTATTATCAAAATGTCCTGGTAGATTGACAAACAGTGACATTAAGAACCAACCAGCCAGTCAACAACCTTTTAGGAAGTCGGACGAGGAGGAGGTTGTTTCCAAATAATAAAATAACTGTCCTAGTTGCATGTAGCATTGGGTATGCCCTGAGACACTCCACTCAGCACCACAACACTCAGTCCCTGCCACTCGTACACACACTCTGCCCACTGTATAGTGGAGCGTATGTGTTTGTGCTCAGGCACAAACACATACGCTCCACTATACAGTGGGCAGAGTGTTCCCCCTGCCTCTCTGGAGGAAGTGCTCACTAGCAGACAGCCATTAAACAGCTGAACAGGTCCGGTCACAGCATTGCCAGTGACACAGCGCAAACCTCTCGCAGCCTGGCCCCCACCTTCTCCCCCTAATAGCTTCTGGGACACATGCCGAGAGCTCATCACCACAGCATCTCAGAAAGGCAATTCTGCAGGCCCCGTCTCGCGGAAAGATCCCCTCTGCGCCGTGTGTGTTCGTCACACAACAGCAAATGCCTGCGATTCCACACACATACTGTACATACACACACTCACACACACACTCCCCACGGAGGATAGCCTATTATTTTCCAGGGAGGCTATAACAACCCCAGCATCCCACCCCACCCTTCTCTTTCATCCGCCATAGCTTGTGTTAAGCCCCTAAACACATTGCAGTGAATAAAAGCAGACCTGTGCAGTTCCTGCACTGTGCTGTAATGTACTGTAGGTGTATGTGTCGAGCATACGCAACGCGCCCTGGTGCGGGTGGGGCAGTTGTCTTTGTAGCGCTTCTCCAGCGGCCATTGTAATTTTGCATGCGCCTCTTCCCTGTCTGCTCCACAGAGCTGCCCTACGGCTGGGAGAAGATTGAGGACCCCCAGTACGGCGTCTACTACGTGGAGTGAGTATTCTTCTCTTGCTGCCCGGACGGGACCCCGCAGGCCTATACAGCTTATATGCGATGTTAGAGAGATACTGGGTTAAAGAAAAATGCTTTTTATCTGTTAGCATCAATCGCTTCATTCAGGGCTTTGCACTACAGTTCACTACTCGATAAGAGCCTCAGTGTTAATCAACTCTTACAGGTCCATTTGGTTATATTTGTACATTCGAGGAGTTACAAATAGATAAAGTAACACTGAGGATTTTACTATGCAGACATGACACATTAAACACACGTTTGTGTGTTTAACTCTCTCACTGCCAGACTTATTTCTGGCCGCGTTTGCCCACTGCCAGCGATTTTTCCGATTTTCTTACCTTTTTCAAGTAGTCACAGAATATTTATCTCCATTATGATCAAATCTTCGGATCACAATATCTTGGGTTCTGAACTTTTTTTATTTGAAAAAAAAAAGTTTTTTATTTATTTATTTTAAAACTCGCAATAACTCGTTCTTGGCAGCCAGGGCATTCAGAAAAATACTTGCGATAACCTGTTCTTGGCAGCCAGAGATGTGAATGGGATACTGCATACAGTTAACAGAGGCTATGCTGTAGCTACAGTATAATGCTGCCATACCGATATACCTAAGCAGGTAGCTACAGTATACAGTAGGTTACTTATGACATGATAAATGAGAAGCTGCTAAGACTCAGAGGACTTGTGGAACATGTGGTGGTGGTATTATGCTGATAGCTATTGTTTCTATTTCCCCATGGTGCTGCAAAGAGGTGTTATATAGATGCCACATGGGGGCTGTAGCCTCTTTCTGGTCCGTTTGTGGGTGTGTATGTGTTTTCATGTATACGTGCATGCATGCGCATATGGGTATGAGAGAGAGAGGAATGAAGAGGATGCAACTTGGAAAGTTAGTTGACCCAGTATGGCCTCCAGGGAGCATGTGAAGCATGAGCAATGGAGGAATCCCATTCTGATCAGAAACAAAACGAGAGAACAATGTTTTGTTTGATTCCCATTACTGTGTGGACAAAGACAAAGAGAAGTGGAGCGAGAGAGAAAGAGAAAAAGACACCAAGCCCTGTCCATCCCCGCAGGCAGAAGGAAATCAGGCTTGCCTGTTTATGCAAGGAGGTCATGGAGAGGAGCTGGCTTTCCTCTGGTTGCTGAGTCCCTTGTCTGCCAAGTTTTTCTTTTTTGAATGAACAGCAGAAATGTGTTTTGCAGTGCAACACAATGTCACAATTATTCCTGGAGCACAAAACAGGAGGCGTGGCAGTCAAGGGACGAGAAAGAAAAGGGAGACGGAGCAAGTGACACAGAGGACACAGAGCGAGAGAGAGTACTGTGTTTATCTGTCCATATTGGATGAGAATGAATTTAGTCATTTGTGACAAAGGCACAAACAGTCCTTTTTTCTTGAATACACGCAAGCACAAACACACCTGTACCGTCAGCATTGCTCAGCATGAGGCTGATTCAGCGTCAGTGCCTTTTAAAACAGTGGGTTGCCGCCACAACCGTGTATGACAGTTAAACTGGAGCAGCGTGATGTCACTGAGCTACCCTCCCTTGGATCAGCCACGTAAAGCCTAATTTATATGTCTCACAGCATTGTGAGACAAAGTATAAATTAGGCTTAAGTCTGGTGTGCTGTCTCTCTCTGGGTAGCAAGAGATGGGTAGGTAGAGGTACAGTAGAGGGAAACAAGAATTCCAATCTAGCAGCTGCAGAGCAAACAGTGAGCACGTTCTGCTGACTCGGCACAGGCTGTTTTTAAGTATGCATTTGAGACTGTATTAAGTGATGGTTGGGGTACTCTCGCTCATCTGACAACAGTAGACTGAGTATATAATAAAATAATAATAATAATAAAAAATCACACCCTGTGTGAAGGTAGCGGCGCCTTTGATACATTTTGTCATCGATATGTGTTTATAATGTGTTTATAGCCACGTGTCACGTGAAGCTTGACCAATCACTTTGTTGATGTACGCACCTGACCAATCAGAACGTTGACGCACACGGACAAAGTCAGGTATAGAGCAGGATCCGCTCGCGCCGCTAAAAATAAAACATGGACATGTGGATCTCGGACTTCATGTGGCCAGTTTTTGACGTTAGTAATCTATGACGCCGGTACTATTACATCAGTAGTACAACATCACTTCAGTACGAATCATTTAGCCTGATCCAACCGCCAATGACTTCCAGTATAATATTGAAGACGTCATGAAATGGCTTTTTTGCTAACTTTTTTGCTAGGAGGCGAGTTGTGCCTCAACCAATCACAGTCTCGACCGACAGTTCAGTCCCCTCGGCCTATGGGATCGATGCGGCTCTGACTGCAGCTGTGTCTCGCGCAGCGTGAGGGAGAAAGAGAGAGAGGGGCAGTGCTGATTGAAGCACGTTAATGTTACTGCATTGCCTATTTCTCACCTCAAATGTGTACTACTGTTTAAGTTTTAAACAAGAACATTTGATTAGCAGACACAGACTAGCAACCAACAGTGTCACTATAATGACAAACACCTGCTTGTGGAAGAACAGGAGCTATGGGAATCACACAGGTGAATGAAATCATGATTCATCACCTAAGGGCATGCTGATGGAATCATGCTGTACGTTTGCGTTTGTTAGGAAGTCATTTACATTGTACTTTTAGGGAATTTTGACAAACTGTTTTTTCCCCCCATCTATTGTCCTCGTTATGACCGCCCGCAGATATCTATATGAAAATTGGCTAATTGGCGGCCTGGCAGTCCATGTCATCACACTCAACCACCATGGTTAAGCCATAACCTTATAAGGAGTTCTCAATGCAGCAATGCCCAAATATGGAGTGTTTTGTCTAACCTCAGTGTGTCATCATGGCATCAGGCGCAAACAAATCAGTCAGCTCCATATATGGGCACAAAAGGGGGCATGCCCATATATGGGCATAGGACATGGAGTGACAGATACAGAGATCTCCATATATGGGCATATCGGTCAGATCTGCGGTGCAACATAAGTGTGAGGGATGTGTACCGGGCCGAACTCTAGACGTGAGTCTAGAGTTAAATGCTTTGAAAAATATATAACATGCAGGGAGCTGCTTCTTTGGCCTACAGGCAGCGTGGACAAGACATTTGGTGCTGATCTGTCCTGTGGTTTGTGAGATCAGCCCTAGAACCACAGACCCATTTCTAGACGGCGAACCTCCAACATCTTTTTTATTTATTCTTTTTGGATTCGATAAAACAAGCAGTATTACAGAGTATTGAAAGCGTACACTCATTCTGTGACACTCTTGGCTGTTAGTTTAGACGGGTTGTAAATCCCATCTTCATGTGTGCTCGCCACAGGGCTCGGGTCAGCGGTTTACACACTGTTGGGAGGCTTTGGAGCCAGTTCGCCTGTGTGTGCCATCTCTCACGCTGCCTGCCCAGCTTAGGTTACCTCACACCCCAGGCAGTCAAATCAGAGGTTTGCATGCGCTGCAAAGATAGGCATCAGCACTGTCGACGAGCCTTGTCACGGGAGACCAAAGAGTCAGTTTCGGTCGAGGCTTAATACCCACAAGATTAATGCAAGACCAGAAGCATTAGATGTCAGTTTAGACCCACAGTAGTCAATCTCAGTGCGGCAACATCAGCTGAATGAGTACGCGTAGTCTGAATGCACCATGAATAGATTGCAGACCATAAGTAATGTCAGGTAAAAAGATCAGCTACACATAATCAGAATTTTTATGGACTTTTGTGGGTTGTTTATGTGCTGTTACTCAAGTTCTGTTTCCACCATAACCACCATCTCCACTCGACTGCAGCCACATCAACCAGAAGACCCAGTTTGAGAATCCAGTCTTGGAGGCTAAGAGGAAGCTGAGTGTGGACACGCCCACTGCTGAGCTGCAGCTGACAGCTGCTCCCTCGGGTAAGTCCCTCCCACAAGCCCAAGCCCTCATCAGGAGTAAGGAGGAGGGTGCTTCTTCTAGAAGACACTGATGTTGAGTCTCGTTGCAGACATCACATTCATTATTGGGGTTTACCCCCTAATGGACACTGATCAGATTTATTTAAATCATCAATTTCAACTTGTTCCGCTCAAAGATAACCTGGAATGAATGGAAAGTGAAATATTGTATTTGTGTACCCAGTCCTCTCCTGACCATTTAAGTTCGAAACATACGGCAACTACTGTAATTTATTAGTTTCACTGGCACCTTATTCATAATTTCTGTACCCAAGCTGTGAATTCATGATATAGTTGGATTAGATCACGATTGGCTTAAAAAAACAAAAAATCCTTGCAATAAAGAACTCAAGCTCTCAAAGATGGCAGCAGTTTGTTTTAACTTGTTCAACATGCATGCACTATTCAACATGGCAATATTTACAAATTGGCAGAGGGTGCTGGGGGATTATGCTTGCAAGATAGCTTACTCTTACAGCAGGTTCTAGTAAGGAGGGATTTATACTTTGATTTTGTCCGGTTTTATTCCCGTTAAAGGTTCATAAGTAATTTGAATGTAAACGGTTCCACTCTGGGTCTAGTGTCAACAGATTGCAGATTGCCATTCCTCATGTTCTAGCTTGGCAGTCTTTCTGACAGCGACATTCTTCTCGTGTTTTTTGCTCTCCTTCTTTTCCGTGTTCCGTGTGAGGAATGGACACAGGAGCTGGCGTATGGGAATAACAGGTTCCAGCATTGTGCTTTAGTTGTTGCTTACCTATGGGGGGGAAAAATAAACAAAACTGCTGAATAACAAGGTATTAGATGCATTAACCAAACACTGGGGCACTTCCATAATGTACCACAGGCTGAGATGTATGACTCTGGAGAATGTATGCTCCAACAGTTGACAGGCTTCTGATAAACAGCCTGTAGTCTTTGCAGCAATGATATTCAATTTGAATAATGGAGCAGCGCTTCGCTGGGCGGCAGAATTCGTTTGACAACTATGAAGTGGGGAGGGGCTCTCATTCTCCCCCAGCTTTCTTTGGAAAAGCCTCCCTTTGCCAGCTCTGTCATTCAGGCTGGTTTAAAGATCTCTCCAGAACTCACCCAGACCTATATGATTTCAAATTACATTTTGGATCGCTCACTGTCACTTGTTGCTGATGCCTCCCGCAGGCCTATCACCTCTGCACAGGTCTGAGCAACCGGCATGCTTTGCTCAAACAGTTACTGGGTCGTGTAGAGGATTGCAGTAACATGAGTAAGCTCACTGGTGATTGTTACACACACACACATACAGTACACACACACGTGCGCGTGCACACACACGCACACAGAGCTCATTAAGAGATTAGTATTCAGACCAGCCTCATTATTCCAGACACCCTTTGGGACAGAGCGGTCCTGCCTCATAGCTCAGCCTCTCTGGGGTCTGGGGATGATGATGATGATGATGATCCCCTACCCCCCACTGCTGTTTGTCCGTTATGTACCCCACCAGCCAGCCTTGTTGATGAGAATGAATGGCTAATGGTGGTGTGACCGGAGGAGGGAGGGGGGGCCCAAGGCAGGCTTCTAAATGCTGTTGTGACAGGGCTGGGCGACCCTGACCTCCAAGAGAACGCCGCAGAGCGGAGAGGAGGAGAGAAGAGCGGAGAAGTGCAGCACATCACAGCGCCCACACGCCGCTCAGCCATAATTACAGTGCTGACAATCCCCGCTGACATTTTCACATAATCACGTCGCCCCGGAGAAAAACAGACTGTCCCTTTGTGGGCCCTTGGCTTAATCAAGCCTGTGTAAACATAGCCACGGATTGCGTCGCTTGCACCCGCAGCCAGCCACCACCATCACACCCCACCACCCCACACGCACACACACACTCACTCGCTTCTCCAGCCCTCCCTCCTCCATCACCTCCGTCCACATTGCTCTATCACGGCAAGGGGAGGCAGTGAGTGGCACTTGACATTGTGTGGCGTTAACAAAGGCGGCGAAGGCCTTAAGTGATCATTCACAGTCTGACGAGACTTTAATCCCAGAATGGAGTGCACACACATACACAATATGCACATGGACTTGTCAAGGAGCACATCGCATCTTTCTCCCCGTGTGCCCGCTCACTTATTATTCCTTATACTTATTTAGAGGAAATATATTTACATAGAACCAATCTAGGAACCCTCTCTCTGACACCAGCACAGCCTGGATGTCATGTTAATCATTCTAGACTTAATCCTCAGCCAGAGCGGTCATGTTCATCAGCCAATTTGCCGAACAATTATGCAAATCACAATCCCATGACACTTTGCAAGTTATGATGGGGGGAGGGGGTTTTCTATCTTCACAGTAACTAATGAGATTGATCCCCCCCCCACTCTATCAGTGTGGGAACAGAGAGGCCCACTGTGACGCAGCCCGTAACCCACATTCTTACAGTGCCACGCCACAGGGCAGGGCAATCCAATGAAGCCCCGTTCATACATGTACTTCAGCATATGACGGTGTCACTCACTGAAAATACCCGATGTACAAGCTCACAGCGCGTCGCATCTGCTTGTAGATTTTCTGCGAGTATAAAATGAAGCATAACATTGAATTTACTCTCTATTTATCTTACTGCACTTCTCTCTCCCAGTCTTTTTCCTCCACACACGTAATATACAGAACCAGGTGTGATTCCTCAGTTATCTCTTGTCCTATTAACTATGTCTGTACTCTTTGCACATTTGCTGTGTGTGTGTGTGTGTGTGTGTGTGTGTGTGTGTGTGTGTGTGTGTGTGTGTGTGTGTGTGTGTGCGCGCGCGCGCCCATGTTCTTTAACCCATTAAGACCTGAGGCTGATTCTACAAATGCCTTCTAAATCAATAGTTATCAAACTTGTTCGTGCCAAAGACCCCCAAAATGATATGCATTTGGACGCAGACCCCCATCTGAAATGTTTTGTACCATGGACCCCCAGAAGAGAAGACTTGTGTTAAAAAAATCACACCCAGTGTGAAGTGGGCGGTGTGGTCACAGTGGTCATCACAGTGATGGAAGTGATTCACTTAAAAATAAACCATAACCATAAACCATAGTCCTATTTATAGGGCTATGCACATGTGTCATGTGTTTCTAGCCAATCACAGTCCTGAATAGAGTCATGGTGGCCAATCACGGTGCAGGATTAGGGGGGTACAATGGTGGCCAATCACAGCGCAGGGTTGGGAGGGTGCAATTGGGTCGATGTCCAAACCTCACATATAGGGGTGGTTGCACCGCCCAAAAATCTGAATTATTCAAAATCTTTCAAATACTTATACAAGATTTTTCAAAAATAGCAGATGTACAAGCTCGATGCAAGTGACGCACTGTGAGCTTGAAGATCTGCTATTTTTGAACCACTGTTCTAAACCACTGTTCTAAATCCTAAGAATTTATATTGCTATATATATATATATATATATATATATATATATATATATATATATATATATATAGCTAAAATAAAAAATGACACAGATACTTTCCCGTTTTTAATGGGTTAATGCTAGTTTAATTAGCCGTAGTAAGTATCATCCTGTCAGACACTCTGTCAGCGTGCTAGCGCAGTGATGATTGAAGACGGAACACATTATGTGCAACAGTGTGCACATTTCAGTTTCTGGAACTCACTCCTAACTCATCTCTCTACGTCGTCCTCATGCACTCTACGCACACTTGCACAGTTTTGAATTTTAACTTGAAACACAAGAATGACCACAATGATCCACCAGACCACCCCTCTTCAGGCGACGTGGCAAAAATAACGTGAACAGGTCATCATGGCAGTACAGTATGCCATGCAGCATTGCTACGGCTTCATTTAAAGGAGTAGTTCACCCCAAAAAATACTTATTTTCTATCAATTACACACCTCATGAAGTCTTGAATTCATGGAGATACGCCAATAATTTGATGTCCGGCTACATTTCCGGTAGGAGAAAATAAGAAAATAAGTCATTTTTTGGGTGAACTACTCCTTTAACGTTCAGCCTAGCAATGGATGAAAAATGATCGCATCCCATTTCATTCATAAAACTCATCTAATACAATGATTAATATTTATTACAAGAGCAAAATACAGATAATGTGAGTAAGATTGTTAACGAGGACAATTTAACGTTCCGAGATCACAATAATTACACATTAATGACTCATCCCTCCTGTTCTCTTGTTCTTTCCACTGCGCTCTCTCTCTCTCTCTCTCTCTCTCTCTCTCTCTCTCTCTCTCTCTCTCTCTCTCTCTCTCTCTGTCACTTACTACCTACCCCTCCTCTCTTCCTCATGTCTACTTCTATCCATTCACACCAGAGGAGTCAGGCGTAGGGGTGCGGGGTTTCACACGGGACCCGGCTCAGCTGCAGGGCTCTATCCTGCAGACGGCGCTGAGGAAGAGCCCCCAGGGCTTCGGGTTCACCATCATCGGTGGAGACCGGGCAGACGAGTTCCTCCAGGTCAAGAACGTCCTCCCAGACGGGCCTGCCGCACACGACAACAAGATTGCCTCAGGTATCCGTCCCACAATTAACCCACATATGTTATACACAGTAAAATCCTCAGTGTTCAATTCATTTCACTCAGATTTAGTTCCATTTGGTAACATTTGTAACTCCCAGAGTTACAAATGGATAAAATAACATTTTACTGTGTATACACAGTAAAATATGTAGTGTGGACCCGTAAGGGCCATACATTTTAACTTTATGTTTGCACCAACCTACGCCCTTTGGTTCAACGCTTCTTAGGCTTGGTGTTAATTATTACACTCCCAAAGGCTGCTTCAGATGCATGCTGCACGTATACAAACAATCATTTACAGAGCACCAAAAAGGCAAACAAACAGAACATGCGCTTTCCTGTGAATGTCGCAGTGCTTGATCAAACAAGGACAAATGTTTATGAGCTACACAGCTCTGCCCCCAACTGTAAGTGACTTCCATCAATAATGGATGTGCGTGTTCTGTTTATGGTGGGTGTCCAGATATTATGGGGAGCCATATATTAGACAGAGCATTATGAGACTGCTTATCTACAGTTATCTACAGCATGCCCATATATTCTGAATTGAATAGACCCGTATGCGATATATATCTACCCCAATATGCTTCCTATAAACGCACTGGGGCTTGTCACCCTTGCATGTTAGTGGCTCTGTAAATTTCCTTTTAGTGCATATATGAAGACGTGATCACATGTGTGGCAATGGTAGTGATATGAATCACTGTTGCTAAAGTGCCATGGGATCCACATAAGAGGAATATTGATTGCATTGCACATTTTAAGAGCCACATCGGTGCTATTACTAGGAATGAACACCAAGCTGGAAGCGGAGAGAGAGAGTGATTGTTTTCATTGTTTCATTCCCCTTGAGTGGAAGGGTAATTGATAGAATAATATAAAAACGTAATGTATTTTATTTTCATTGGATAATAATAGCAAGCAGTGGGCTCCTTTTCGTATTCATGACTACTGGGCTGAATGGAACTTTTTGCCCCACGGACCCCCATTTGATACCATTTTAATCTCTGGGACCCCCCCAATCTGCACTGTAGTATCATCAGTGTTAATTGAACTCTGAGAGAGTACAAATGGAACCAAATGGACCCATTAGGGTCCATTTGGTTCCATTTGTACACACTCAGAGTTACAGACACTTCAGGGTCCATTTGGTTCCATTTGTACGCTCACAGGGTTACAGACACTTCAGGGCCCGGACTCCACTTTGAGAACCACTGCCTTACTGGATCTGGACATTGCTTCTCTAAGACCATCTCAAGTTAACCATTTAAACAATCTAGACCTGAATTGCAACTGTACTTGGACCACTTTTTTCTCTCTACACCACATCTCTTCGCCAAAAATATAATCTACAAGCTTGTAGATCGGCTACATTTGGTGAATATTCCCCCTAGAGTAGGGATGCTCTGGATCAAGTGGTTAAGGGTGTTACATATATAGTTGCATGCCCGTGTTGCGCACCGAAAATTGCTGATCTTCAAGCTCACGACGAGTTGTGCTGCGACTTGTACTGTAGATCTGCTATTTAAGGCACGAAGCGTGGCGTGCAACCACCTATAAATCTAACTAACAGATTCACCGCCTTTGTGTGGTTCCTGAAAGTACAGTACTTGAAAATCTGCCCTGCTCACAATCAAAGATTTCAATGTTTTGTGTTTGCTTAGTTACCAGAGAGGCGGCATTATTTTTGGGTGTGTAGCCATTGTTGTGAAGTGGCTCTCACTGTCGGCATGTGGAGCTCATTTAAAGACTGCAACTTTTGCTGTGTTTGTTAGGGAATTGACTGTGTAGGTTGAGTAAGTCCCCCACAGGGCACGTTGAGCCCACCAGCCACCAGCCATTCTGGCCTATCTCAGCCAGGTCAATGATAACACCACATTCCTCCTCACAGGGGGATTTAAGGCAGAAGTAGAGAACTGCGGGTCAGTGACCTCTCGCTTTCAGTTCGATGATTACCAACTCTATCTCTCTCTCTATCTATCTATATCTCACAGTCATTCACTCCCTCACTTCTGCTCTCTTTTTCTCTCTCTCTGTTTCTGCATTGATGTGGCTTATGTGGCTGAGTTACAAATAGGATAGATTTAACCGAGTATTTTACTGTGCACTTATTCAGTGAATCTCCCTCAGCCTTTCGGGATTTCATTGATCTAAAACATGAATTCCATTGGGGACGTTTAAAAGCACTGCAGTGATAAGCAAACAGACAAACAGCCCTTTCCCTGGGCATCTTCTACTTTTGTGTTCGGGTACTACTTTTTTTCAATGTGTCATTTCCGTGGCGTGCTGCACACTGAATGCTCACCGTTGTGAAATGAATGGCTGCTCCACACCCATCACTCCCATCTCCGCAAGCCTGTCTATTCAGCTCTGCAGGTCACTCTGCTGTTGAACGGCAATAATTTCCCATTGACTGGCTGTTTGTGTCCTTGTCCAAGTCATCATCATTTTCTAGACTACGTGTAAATCTATATGTAAATCAGGGTATACGGGGAGGGGAAATTACTGTTCTCAATTCACCCAGCAGATTGCTGCTCAGATGGCTCTGACGAGCACACTGGGGAAGGGGAGCTGTTAGGGGTTAAGTGTCTTGCTCAGAGACACTTCGACACATAGACCAAGCGAGAAGACGTTCAAACTGCCGATCTTCCGATTCACCATTATTTTCTTGTCCACTAAAGCCACTGTTTCTCAACGTCGGTCTAGGGACCACCAGGGGTCTATAACTCTGAGAGAGTACAAATGGAACTAAATCTATTTGATATAATTTGCACACTGCACTCTAAGAGTTAAATACACACTGAGGATATTACAGGGTACAGTAGATTGGGGTCCGAGAGATACAATTCTTTATCAAATGCATATCAAACTGGGCGTCCTTGCAAATGGAAAAGGCTGAGAATCAATGCGCTAACTATAAAACTGATTCCTCGCTCCTCTCAGGTGACGTGATCGTGGACATCAACGGGAACTGTGTGCTGGGAAAGACGCATGCCGACGTGGTGCAGATGTTCCAATCCATTCCAATCAACCAGTACGTGGACATGGTCCTCTGTCGGGGCTACCCGCTGCCCGAGGACACCGGTAGCAGCGATGATGCCTCGGCAGAGGCTGGCAACTCCAAGGAGGCGTCCCCCTCCCCCTCCGCCTCCAACCACCGGGACCACCACTACACCGACGGGGGAACCCTCTCGAGGCAGGCCGCAGCGGTGGTGCCGGCCATGATGACCAACGGGGGGCGCCATCATCAAATGCACCACCATCCTCACCCCCACGCCCCGGAAGCCCCCGAGCCCATGACTCTGTTACAGCCGGAGCTGGTGGGCGTGCCCCTAGTGAAGGGGCCCGGAGGGTTCGGCTTCGCCATCGCCGACTGCCCCTTGGGCCAGAAAGTGAAGATGATCCTGGACGCCCAGTGGTGCCGTGGCCTGCTGAAGGGCGACGTCATCAAGGAGATCAACAGGCAGAACGTGCAGACGCTCAGCCACTCCCAGGTGGTGGATATCCTCAAGGACCTGGCGGTCGGCAGCGAGGTCAACGTGCTTGTGCTCAGAGGAGGTGAGCCATAAGATGAGATAAAACCTCAAATGACATCAGGTGGGCCAAACGACCTTACGAGGGTGTCGCTCATAGTAACATGCTGGTTGCAGTAACTGTACATCTCTGGTGTTACTTCAGGTGAAACATTTTTATGAATATTCACGTTATCAGAAAGAGGGAATACAGCAGATCTCACAGTGTGCAACGCAGTGAGCTTGTATTTTCTATATTTGTTGTTCAACAAACTATATAGGACTTAGTGGTTAATGAATTGACTGAGAACTAGAGACAGCAGCATTGTCCATTTAACCATATTACTATATTACATCATTAAGCAGTGGAGGTGCGACGAGATGTAAACACATAGTGAGCAGATGAATGGCCGGCCTGACCGGCATGTTTAAATACTCTGCTGTGCTGTGATGATATGCACCCTCTGGCCCCTCAGGCCCTCAGCCAGCCTGCCCCTTGCTTGGCCACACTAACCCACCCCAATAAAGCAATTTCATGCTCTGGCCCACACTCACTCTCTGCCACCCCACCACTCCCAGTGCACCTTCCCAAACAGCAGGGCAGGGCAGGCACACATGGCCATCTCTGCTGGGGGCAGCCTAACGAGAGAGATGTTGGTTTGGCCCACCTGCTGCTTCGATAGACACAGTGTCCTACAAAGCATAGGAGACAGATATGCACGGATGAGTGAATTAATCCCTTCGATGGGGGGGGGGGGGGGGGGGGGGGTGTTGTGTCACTGTGATCATAGCCTTTCTGTCACATTCAAAGAGGGGTCTGTGTTACTAGTTCGCCAGGATTGTTCCATTTTGTCCTTCACTGCAGTGCAGTAGCCTAGATTCCGGAGATCCAGGGTTGCACCCACGTATCAGGTGTTCTCTGGCGGGCTCTACTCTGAGCTCCAGGGGCTTGTCCTGGGCGCGTGCTGCTGCTGGTAGCCCTCCCTGCTGTGAGAGAGAGAGAGGGAGAGAGAGAGAAATGATAAATTGTCCTCGTTAACAATCTTACTCTCATTATCGGAATTTTGCTCTTGCAATAAATATTAATCAGTGTATTGGATGAGTGTTATGAATGAAAGGGAGTGCGATAATTTTTCGTCCATTGCTAGTCTGAACATTAAATGAAGCTGAGTCGAGAGATCACGTTCTTCCAGGTTGAACACAAACACATCTGCTGGGCTGCCCGCAGGTTGGTCAGAGACCATGGATTAAGTTGGGCTTTTTTGTTCGCCAGCGGCTAAAGCTCACCTTCAATGATGGCAGCGAAGAAAAATTATCTCTTGTGCTGTTTTGTAAGTCAGTACCCTAAGGGATATGTACTGCAGAGGCACTGACTCCCCAGAGCAATAAGGTTAGGCTTTTTCAAGCGGGAGCTTTAACCAGCTCATGTTTTACAACTGTACTCAAAAGACATAGTAGAAACGTGTTCTTTCATACAGTACCTCTGCCAGTAGAATGATCATACATTGTCTCTTGAACATGATGTGTCTATGAATGAACAACCTTGCAGGTATTACTAGAACAGCAAAGATGGGACAGGGTTCACATAAAGCCTATAGAATGGCATATTTTTCCATGGCCCATGGCCCCCTCTCTGTCTTCTCCTGTTGTGGCATAATAAGCCATACTGCTGCTGGAGTTCACTGCCACCTACTGACTGAGTTATGCCACGACATGACTAGCAGGCTGTGGAGTTGGATAGGGTTAAAGAAATTCCAAGTTTGGGTTAAAGAAATTCCAAGTTTGTGTGTGTGTGTGTGTGTGTGTGTGTGTGTGTGTGTGTGTGTGTGTGTGTGTGTGTGTGTGTGTGTGTGTGTGTGTGTGTGTGTGTGTGTGTGTGTGTGTGTGTGTGTGTGTGTGTGTGTGTGTGTGTGTGAGAAAGATTGTAACACACTTCATATAATTGGATGTCTCTCTCTGTGTATATTTTCTGTCTAGAACTAGAGTGGGCCGAGCTCTATTGTGATAGAACTTCTTACAGAAATATTGATTTATTTCATATTTTGGGTCCTAGCTTTTGGTCAACACAAAATGTTGTCCCAGTTTGAAACCAGAGACTGAAAACAGACACTGCTGTACGGTCACTGGCTAATCCTTAATATCCAATCTGTAATAAAAATTGTTCCAATTAAAAAGGTTGTTCCAATGCCCGGGGCTCAAGGCTCAACAAGAGCTGTTTCCTGCCGGCTGTCAGAAAGAAATTAAAAATAAATGTTTCAAATTATGTTGGCCCTGGAACTGTAATCATTTTTGTACAGATTGTTCTAACCGATATTGCACAATTAAAAAAAAGTATATGGTTATGCCTTATTGCACAGTCTATATACCCAGACACTAAGCCCTTATTGCGGCTATAGGACTCCTCATGGGGCTTATTAGTATCTTCATTATTATTGTCGTTATGTTAGTACAGTATTTTCACTGCTTGTACCTGTATGAGTAGTGACAAATAAACATTTAGTCTTGAATGAAATGTCAGCTTTTCTCATTCATTTATTATTATTATTATTATTATTATTATTATTATTATTATTATTATTATTATTCATTCATCTCTCTATCTCTCTCTCTCTCTCTAGGCCAGACCTCTCCTGTGAAATCACTGAAGCCGGTGAGTTCTAGGAAATTCTTCTAATTGCCCTTACAAATTCACAACTTTAGAGACCATATCTTAGTGCAGCCCAGAGTCTGCCAAAGGAGCCCAGCTCAGTTAAATCTGTAAGATGTTCTTCAAGCCTACGCTGAAGCAGGGAGATGCAGAGGATAAGACTACTGCTGAATAATTGAACAGAATGCTACAACTTTGCCTCGGTTACCCGCGAGCACCAGGAAGCCTGTGCACAGTGTTCGCAGTGGCAGTTACATTATTCAGGAACATTAGCGAGAATGACTGTTATATCTGGAGCTGGCTGTGGATAAATGTGCTGGCTCCTGGCAAACGGTAACTTAGCATCCTCCTGTGTCTGATTGTTTAAGATGTTAGGATGTTCTACAGTTGGTCCCAGTGGTTCTCCTTAAGGCCTGCCTCTTTGAAAGGGGATAGAGGAGCTCAAACAGCAACAGGACTGCTCATGTACTATAGCCTTCTCAAGTAAAAGTCCAACTTACAGTACATCGCACTTACATTACACCAAATTCACACCAGCAGCGGTATTCCACTTCCGTGTTCTGAGAAAGTAGCAAGGTTCCATGTATTGCCTATGGCGAGGATCGACTGTCACTTTCTACACTGCAGCAGGAGGCACTGCCAGCAAAAAGCAGAGCAGCAAAGTAGATAAAAATTCATCTTTGCCTCTGCCACAGTGCGGTGAGACAAAGCAGCAGCCAATCAGAAGCGAGCTGTGGTCTGAAATAGGCGTGGACTAGCCATTAAAACATATTAAAAACAACAACAAAAAACACTGCCACTACTGGTGTGAATTCAGTGTCACGATATTGTTAGAAATGAAGGCCGGCCCAGTAGTTTTGTCTCAGCTGTCACTCTTCTGAATGTAACATATTTTTTGTTTCTCATGCGTATGTGTTTCAGTGCACGGCCCCCGCATCCCAAGCCATGTCCCAGCTGATTCCCCAGCAGATGCCCCATTCAGTGGCCCAACCAGCTGGCCAGCCTGTGCTTCAGCAGCCACGACAGGAGCTGAGTACCAGCAGCACAGAGACCCTGAGCCCCCCAGAGTACCACCCACAGCCTCTGCCTTTCCCTTCCAACACCCTGACGCGCTCTTCCTCTCCCAAACCTGACCCCTCCGAACTCTACCTCAAGTCCAGGGCCCTGTTGGACAGCAAACGTACGTTCAATGCAAAAAACACGGCACTGAATTGGTTCTCGTGTTTATTTGGTTCACCCACCCCAAATGCGTATCGTTACTGTCGGGCGTCGAAAACGGTTATACTTTTAAGGAAATGGCAAAAAGAACCTGTGTTCCATTGGATCCAATTTAGTTATTATTTAGTCTTAAGGTCTTGTTGATACTTGTCATTGATGAAATATTTTTAAAACGGACTAAACCATTTTCACTTTCCGAAAATTTCAAAAGTAGCAAAAATATACTATACCGGGGCGGCCATAGCTGAATGGTTAGTGAGCCCGCCTAAGGAGCCAGAGGCCCTGGTTGCCCCAGGTTCGATTCCAGGCCAGGTCAGCATATGTGTCGATGAAATGAAATTTGTCCCTGAGCAAGACTCTTAACCCCTAATTGCTCACAGGTTCTCATTGGAAACAAGACCGCAAGGACTTTCATGAACGACCTGTTAAAAGGAATTATCCTTACGCTCAAAACATAGATTGGCTATTTTGTTTCTTTTGTGCGACACAATTGTAGGATGAAGTAGGGCATTCATTTACCAAAAATTTGGACAACGATATAATGTAATGCTTTATTTTTGTTTAAAGTTCCTCTTTTGGATTCTGAAAATAATACATTTGCAACAACGTACTAGAAGTACCTATTTTTTGGCCTTCAAAATTATGAATAATCTCACTGAGTAGTTCTGACCTCCAGGCCTAATATTCCTTTAATCCTTATTTAAATTCTGATTCCTTCTCTAGCCCCCAACACCAAGGACCTGGACGTGTTCATCAAGAGGAACCAGGAGTCAGGCTTTGGTTTCAGGGTCCTTGGAGGTGAAGGACCGGATCAGCCGGTAAGCTTGGTACTCTGATGCCTAATTTATATGCAGTTGTACGACAGTGTCCTGACTCCTGTGGCAAAAATAGCTGATCTACAAGTTCACACAACAAGTGTTGTGAATCTGAAAACAATAAATACAGCTGATCGGAATTGGAGTGTGAATGCACTCCAGGTCTGATCACTTCCGTTATTTTCATTGTCTGAATTCCTGTAACTGATGGATTCCTGAGGGACAGTGTATCAGTCCAAAAAGAGCCAAATGCAAAAAGCCAAGAAAACGTGCACATTTCACACATTTATGTGAAAGTTATAGTCTAGTCTACTCTGTGTGGAGTTTGCATGTTCTCCCCGTGTTTCCCATGGTAGTTAATACCCTCACAAAATACCCTCCCATGACAGCCGGGGCGCCTGATGGAGGGGAAGGGAACCGGTTGGAATAACGTGTTCCTTCCACGCGCTACGTCCTACCAGGGAAACTCCCCCCTGTCAGGTGATAAGAAGGTCAGTTGGCTCTCATGCATTGAAGGAGGCATGAGCTCGGCCCTGGATCCCTAGGCTGCTGAGGGGAGTGTAGCGCCCAGGATCACTTAGATAATTGGCACCGGGTGAAAAAGGGTTACAAAATCGCGGGATAAAAAAATTTATGTGAAAGTTCACACATGAAAAGTAATGATAAAAGAATAAAACAGACAGGGGAGCTAAAAGGAAAGAAATACTGTATATAGAATTTACAGTTATCGACTGGTATTGTCAGTATATTTTTGTCATAGCTATCGTGGGCTGTATTAATGGCTGTTACCCCTTGGTTTCTGCAGGTGTACATCGGTGCCATCGTGCCCCTCGGTGCCGCTGAGAAGGACGGGCGCCTGCGAGCAGGGGATGAGCTGCTCTGTATAGACGGTGTGCCGGTCAAGGGAAAAACCCACAAACAAGTTCTGGATCTGATGACCAATGCTGCCCGCAACGGTCAGGTCATGCTCACGGTCCGTAGGAAACTGACGCACACAGGTGGGTCTGATCCAGGCGGATTAACTCTAAATATTTACAGTATATTTATTCCCTGAGGCCTTTAAAGCTGCAATCCGTAAGATGTACAGTATATCCTACCCGGAATTCCGCGCAAGGGACGAAATTTCTAATGCAGAGTTAAGTTGGAATGCCCGCTTGGACAGGGGAGATGTTGCGTTTTGAGATTCATGCTATACTGAACATCTTGTCAACCAGTAGTGTTCTTACCCGAACACATCATTATCGAAATGTCTCAGTGGAAAACTAGAGAGACCACCTCCAACCACTGATAGTTGTATTGTATTAACATATGCTACCATATTACAGATTGGTTAATATAACTTTTTATCCACTAAAAAGTTCTGTATTGCAGCTTTAAACACCAAGCCACGCTTTAAACACCAATCCACACGGAAATTCTGATCTAGAATTTCCTAGATCAGGACGCTACAGGAAAGCCTGTAAGAAAGGCTTTGATGTTGGATTTTCACTCTGATCCCCTACATTTGAGCTAAGTCTTAACAAAGGAATGATTAAAGGGGTTTTCTGCTGAAATGGACTTTTAGGTGGGTATTTTGCAGGTCTAGGCATTTCTATGTTGTAAAGCCCCAGCTTTTGACATTTGACAGTGAACAGCATTGTTGAGAAGACTGAATGAGGCTTTTATGAACAGTTCCATACTTACACAGCAAAAAAAGAGTATTAATACTATTGTATATATCTTTATCCTGCAATTTCCATTTTTTTTCATAGCAAAGAACATAGCATTACAATGTTATAGCCTAAAGGTCAATTCATAGTCCAAACATAGCATTCACAGCCCAGACTCCACTGGGGTATGCGCAGACTAAATACAATAGCAGACGTCCACCTGGGCATGTCCAGGTGACCGCACATGCATAGTGTTCATATACTCAGTGGTGGACAAAGTATTCAAAAGTACAATTCACAAATTATATTTTCTATTTAATATCAATGCATTGCTGTATTGAAATTTAGAACATTTCCAAACAATAAATATATATTTTCTTTATAATTTTACAAATAAAAATAAACATCAGATCTTTGAAAAAAATGTGTAAATAGCAGATCTACAAGCTCACAACGTGTTGC
This sequence comes from Gymnoscopelus microlampas, assembly GCF_963454915.1. Lineage (NCBI taxonomy): Eukaryota > Metazoa > Chordata > Actinopteri > Myctophiformes > Myctophidae > Gymnoscopelus > Gymnoscopelus microlampas. The sequence continues at coordinate 42,628,661 of NC_139947.1, read as the reverse complement.
TATTTTTATTAATTTGAAATAGGGCTTAAGTGGTTAATTAATAATATATTTTTGCAAGTTTGGGTACCAAGAGTCCCTTCCTAGAAATGTAGTGGATAAAAACAATTCTATTTGAAATGTAGCGGAGTGAACCTTGCAAAAGAAACAAATACTCAAAAAAAAAGTACTTAAGTACAGTAACAGTACTAAAGTAAATGTCCTTAGTTACTGTCCACCATACTGTACATGCATGGCTCAGCATGACACTGTTTCACATCATGTACTGTCACAGTGGAAAGCTGTGTCAGCTGTTCTGTCTTCAGACTTGGCAAACGTAATGATGTAAATGCCCAAAAATAGGACCAGACAGAGCTATCTTTATAAAAAGGTATAAGTTATAAGCTTAAATATATATTTATCAGTTTCTACATAGATTATCAACTACAACGCAAGTTTGACAAGTTGGCATTTCAATCCAGAGCCGTGGCTTGTTCTGGCGTATTGTTGCATGCCTGCATCCTGGGACAGGAGCATGGTAATTGGCCAGACTGGGTTGGCTTTGGTTTTGGACGTACAAGGTTTCCTCTTGAAAACAACGAATGACACCTTCACTGGGTCACTACAGTACATGTTGCAGCAAAAAAAGAAAGATGCTGGGAGTAAGTTGTTTGCTGTTTGTTTGTCTAGTGAAGCTGATTGGAGTTGAGATAGACCAGCCAGTGGTGTTGATTTTACATCTCAAAGGATAGAGGGAAAAAACAAATAAGCAGTCCACAAATAGTACAAGCATTTTCTGAAATTACTTTGGAATTGATGTATCGTAAACAACCTTCTTGAGCAGCTGACAAAACAGACGCGACAAAACAAATAACACAACATAGATTTTTATTGTGGAAGATCAGCTCGATTCCAGAATAACAAACTGACAAAAATCACCAATGTAGATCAAATATATGTAAAATACCTCAAATTTCAGATTATTATTATGCAACACAAACAAAAATGAACAAATCTAGCTTTGAGGATCTCAAAGATGCCAGACTAACAAATGGTGTCATTCCCACTGATGGTACCATAGTTGTCTACAAACACAAAATGATGTATTTAATATTCCCTCCTGTGTTCATCCTGTGTTGTCATATATCAGATTGCAGTGGAGAGCAGGAGGGCAGTCAGCAGCCCCCGCAGGTGGCTTCTGTCCTGGTCAATGGCTCTCCAAAGGCGCCTCACATCGAGGCGGGGCCCAGCACCAGCCAGCCTGCCCAGCCCTGTCGGCCGGAGTGCTTCGATGTCACCCTGCAGCGTAAAGAAAATGAGGGCTTTGGCTTTGTCATCCTCACATCCAAGAACAAGCCACCACCTGGTGGTAAGATATAAAGAGACGACACTTCTCTTGTCACCTAACCCATTTTGTAGCAACAAAAGAATCACCTTAAATTAGGTGTTAAGACATTCAGGACCCTATCTTACACCATTTCAAGTGTCATTGTGCATTTTTTATTTTATTTGGTTGAACATTTTACAGATAAGCAGGTTCACAGAACGTTTTTCATTACACATACATTAAAAATAGTATAATAAATGTCCATTTTCTACTTTGTCTCATGTATCCCTTGTAGCACCTCCACGTGCCCTTAAGCCGTGGGTACATGTACCTCCATTTGAGAAATGCTGCTTTAGCACCTTTTCACAAACAACTTAGCTCTCCTAGAACAGAAATAAAAAGATCAGCAAGATTGGCAACAGTAAAGCTACATGAAAGAGGTTCTCATTTTAACTGAATGCAGCTCAGACATACGCAGACAAGCTAGTAATCAAGTCTGTTTTCTCTGCGCCAGTTATCCCGCACAAGATTGGCAGGATCATCGAGGGCAGTCCTACGGACCGCACGGGTCAGATGAAGGTGGGAGACCGCATCTCCGCAGTCAACGGCCAGTCCATTATGGAGCTGTCTCACAACGACATAGTCCAGCTTATCAAAGAGGCTGGCACCTCTGTCACTCTCACAGTGGTGCCTGAAGATGGTACGTTGATGCATGGTCATGTTGACTTCCAGAATGTTAGACAGTAAGATAATGAGGTATTCTAGTAGCGGTGAAAACTGTTCATGAAACTAATCTAATAATCGATACTTTAATAAAATAATCGATTAATAATGGATCCCTATTTTGGGAATGTTACCATAGGCAACAAACCAAAAAAATGGATTGTGAAAATAGTGGATCTAGGGGCTTGTAGATCCACAAGTCACTATCCTACAATACTATCTGCAAGTTTTCCCATGCGCGGACGTGAAAAGTTTGTCAAGATGTGAAAAGTTTGTCAAGATGTGAAAAGTTTGTCAAGATGTGAAAAGTTTGTCAAGATGTGAAAAGTTTGTCAAGATGTGAAAAGTTTGTCAAAAACTGAACACTGCACATGCGTGGACGTAGCGAAACCCAACACCACGCAGCCGCTTTTGTAATCTCCCCACACAACTACACCGAGTCGGCATCTGGGTTGCCACGTTGGGGGGGGCTTGTGACAAGCAGACAGGTCAGTGTTGCCAGATGTGCGCCAGAAACAAGCAACCACCTTCATGAAAAAAAAAGAAAAACGCTTTTGTAATCTCCCTACACAACAACACCGAGTCGGCATCTGGGTTGCCACGTTGGGGGGGCTTGTGACAAGCAGACAGGTCAGTGTTGCCAGTGTTGCCAGAAACAAGCAACCACCAAAGCTTTTGTAATCTCCCCACACAACAACACCGAGGTGGTCCCCCATGTTAAAAAATCCCAACAGTATTTTGAAAAACGTATGTTTCTATATCAGTGGTGCTCAAACTTTTTCATGTCTAGGACCCCCAAAATTATATGTATTTGGCCGCAGACCCCCTTCTCAAAATATTTTGTTCCAGGGACCCCAGAAGCAAAAGAGTTTAGTTTAATAATAAAGCCAGTATAGAGACATTGGATATTGTACTGTGGTATGATCCCATTGTGGATTTCAAGACACCGGTGCTCCTGTGTTTTATCCTTGATGTTTGGACATCCTTGGAATGTTTGCTGTGTATTGTGTTTGGACAGAGACTGGTCCTCCATCCGGAACCAGTTCAGCCAAGCAGAGCCCGTCGTCACAACACAGAGCTGTTGGCCAGCAGCCTCCCAGCCATCCAGACAGGTAGAGGGGCTATGATCATGCACACACACACACACACACACACACACACACACACACACACACACACACACACACACACACACACACACACACACACAACATGGGCCACATAATGGACGTAAACTCACAGGTATACCAGTACCTCCTGTTTATGAGACTTGAGTTGCGTGGACACCGCGGAGTCATTGAGTCATACATTAGCCCCAGTCTTCTCTAAACTCCAGTCTGGTTTGTACAACACTTTGCCTTGTTACCAGTGGTGGAAGAAGTACTCACTGAAGTAAAAGTAGCAATACCACAATGTAGAAATAATTCGCTGTTACAAGTAAAAGTCCTGTATTAAACATTTGATTTGAGTAAACGTACAGAAGTATTGGAATCAAAACGTAAGTAAAAGAACCCCCCCTGCCAAAAAAAAATCAAGAAAAGAAAATTGCTGATCTACAAGCTTTCAACATGCGCTGTGAGCTAGTAGATCAGCTATTTTCAAATAGCCAAAGTATAAAATAGGGTTTAAGTGGTTAATGCATGATTGTATTAATGATATACATTTGCAAAGTAACTAGTAACCAAACCTGTCAGATAATTGTAGTGAAGTACAATATTTGCCTCTGAGATGTACATTAGTGGAGTAGAAGTAAGTAATGTCAAAGCACCACAAAATTGTACTCAAGTACAGTACTTGAGTACAAGTTAGTTACAACTTAGTTACTTTCCACCACTGCTCATTAGAACTCTGCTCTCCTCACACTGTTATGCAAAAAGAGAGCAAGTCTCTCAAAGGAGAGAGGAAAGGAAAGGAGAGAGAAAGAGCGACGGATTATTGGAGTCTCACTTTCCGCTTTGATCTTCCTCTTTAAACGAGATTACCTGTGTCAGACTTTTAAGCCTCATTTATGCTCAGTCGCACTGCGGTGTTGCGCGCAGAAAATAGCAGACCAACAAGCTCACAGCACGTAGCATTCGTGACGCGTTGTGAACTTGTAGGTCGGCTATTTTCGACACACGACACTGTCGTCTGATGCAAGTATGACTCAAGCTTTACTAAGTTTCTGCAGGTACAAATCTCCCCCTTAACTACTTCCTTTCTCATCTGTTTTTTGAGTATATTTTATTCTATGATTTTATTTAACCCATTAAGACCTGGTATCTGTCATTTTTAGATTTGAGATAAAAAGCCATATTTTACACTTTTGGCTATTCAAAAATAGCAGATATACAAGCTCATAGTGCGGCACCGAGTGCCGCACTATGAGCTTGTAGATCTGCTATTTTTGAAAAATCGTGAAAATGTGTGCAAATCTTTGAATATATATATAATTTTAAAGCGAACATTTTTAACTAAAATCTTTGCTTCTGGGGGTCCCTGGGACAAAATATTTTCAAATGGGGGTCCGCGGCCAAATACATATAATTTTGGGGGTCCTTGACGTGAAAAAGATTGAGCACCACTGTTATAGAAACATGTTTTAAAGAAAACTGTTGAGATTTAGGAGACATGTAGAATCGGCTTCAGGTCTCAATGGGTTAATCATTTCTTCAGTTTTATGTAAGGCACGTTGTGACTTTGTTTTGTGCTACTGTATGTACATAAAGTTTATTATTGTTATTATATATAATCCTAAACACGTGGTGTGAGTCAACCCAGGCCAAGTAAAGAGTCAATGCTGTCATCTTGACTGCATGATGAAGTATGGTCTCAGCACCAGGGCTGCTGAGGAAGCCCAGGCTCTTTTGATAGTGTGGCGGTGCAGCTAAATTCCCACAAAGGCCTTGTAATGAGCTCTGTGAAGCATTAAAGTATGCCCCAGCTGTCTGCCAGTGAACCGTAAAGGCAACGCGGTGCTTTGAAGGATTTACGGCGGCCTCCTCATACTGTATAATGAGAGCAATGAGACAGAGCCCTGACTGTTGTAATGAAGCCAGTTCCATTGGAGGCAGCTTAATGGGCAGGACTTGAAGGCTGTTGTGTGAAGCGTCACTTGACAGAAATAACATATTTTCAAATACCCCCCGAGGGCACTTACCGTACTACTGTATTTAGAGTGCAACAGTTAATCGAACTAATCGATTTCATCGATTATAAAAATGAGAATGTTGCGCGCTATGAGCTTGTAAATCACCTATTTTCGCTATAGGGCTTAAGGGACCAATGGATTTCGTTGATTTTTTTTTAATCAATTACAATGTTTTCGTGTCAATTAATAAAAAAGACAAAGACATAAAAAAGACAAAATATCAAAGAAAACATGCTTCAACATTATTTGATAAACCGAAAAAGTAATTTGTTTGAAAATAATTGAACTTGCAGTCCTACTTACTATGTTGAGGTAGATTCATTGGTGTGACACAGAAGTCCATGTTTTGTGGGACACAGAAGTCATGTTTTTTGTGCTGAAAGAACATAATGCCCCCGTTTTTTCTAATGTCCAGATTGTTCAATTACCCCTGTTTAATGGCAAGAAAGTTAATGCCCTCTTTTTGACAAATATATGAATGGTTCCAGAATGGTTCCAGCAAAATGTAATAGTCCATTCATAGAGCTGGAGGAAGTCATTAGTCAGTCATTATGGATAGCCAGTGGCATTTGGTGCAAAGTATATGACTTTTTCAAAATGTCATCTGGAACAACCCAATCTACTTATGGACCATAATCTCAAAGACCAACCCCCTCCTTTTTTCACAGTAGAAAACATTGTTAAAGCCCCTTTAAAGGTACCTTTTATACCTTTTTTGTACCTTCTATAAACAGAACCCCTAACCTGGGCAGTATCAGCGCCATGCTCGACCCATCAACCTAAACAGTACTATTGTACATTAGGTCACTGGTTCTCAATGCCGGGTCCGGGGTCCACCAGGGGTCCAAACTCCAAACCCTTACAGGTCTGTAGCTGGGTGTTGTCCTAGATAGTCAGCTATCCTTCAAGACACACATTGCAGCAGTCCCTCGCTCCTGTAGATTTGCACTTTATAACATTCGATTACAGTCTCACCCAGGAGACTGCCTAACTCCTTATCCAGGCCTCAGTCATCTCAAACTACCATAACTTCCTCTTTACTGGCCTCCTGGCATGGTTACTTCAGCCCCTCCAAATGATCCAGAATGCCGCCGCATGCCTGGTCTTCAACCAGCCAAAATCTTCAAATGTCTCCCCCGTTTTCTGCCCCACCCCCCCCATTGGCTCCCGGTTTCTGCCTGCCTGTACGGAGTACAAAACACTGACCAAAGGCATGGCATTCGAGGCCTGATGCAACCTACTACTACCAGCTACTGTAACAGAGGAATGCTGACCGAGCCCTCCCTAAAACACCCTGGACAACACATCCTAGACTCTTCTCCCTCCTGGCTCCCAAACTGTGGAATAAACTCCCCATTGCAGTCAGAACTGCAGATTCTCTCCTAATTTTCTGGCGTTATTCTGAAGACTGACCTCTTCGGACCTCACCCCCTAGTACCTAGTACACTCTCCCTGCACCCCTTCTTGACACCTTTTCTTTCGATTGATGCTAGCGACTGACATACTGTAATATATGGCTACTATACAGACATATCTTGGTCACTCTTGTCTTTTGTTTCTTAGATCTGTTTTTCTTGTCCGCAAATGCTACGAATGGGATTTAGATCGCTTGTCAAGAATGGAATTTAGATAGCATGTTATGTCATGATAGATGCTAGGGTCATTGTTTACCCGGTATCTTATAGTTTAAATGTACAGAATATTATTCAGATTCAGATGCTAGGTTCATTGTTATACTAGTTTCTTGATGCACTACATTGCTATGTATGTGATTATTTACCTTGTTTATTGTAAGTTGCTCTAGATAAGAGCATCTGCTAAATGCTTAAATTGTAACTGAGAGTGTACAAATGGAACTAAATGGACCATTTGCTTCCATTTGAACACTCTCAGAGTTAAATTAACACTGAGGATGCAGATCCTGATCCGGTGCAGATTGGGGGCCCAATCTACACTGTAGATGGGGGTCTGTGGCCTAATGCATCGAACTGGGGGTCCGTCCTTACAATTAAAAGGGTTGAGAATTGTCATATTCTAGTAGGGTCAAACACCGGTGTCTGCTGTTGGTCATGCAGCAATATGTGATTGTACTGTGTATATGTGTTGGGGCAGGAATGGTGAGTCGGATGATAAGAAGGAGGGCGTCGGCTGGCCAGCACTTATCACCTCGGGCCCAAAACAGGTGATGAGAAACCCAGCTTGTTCTCACAGTTACACTGCATGTGTGCAAGGCAGAAGCTTGACATTTTTCTGTAAAAATGTGTGTTAAATAATAACTGTTTAGTAACAGGGGTATGTCGGTCTCGCCAGATCTTTAGTAAACAGAAAATACATTTTCAGGCTGAGATAACAACAATTTCATCTAATCTGTAGAGAGAGCTCATACAGGATTCAGGGTGATTAAATTAAATTGGAAGTGATTAAACAAAAGAACGAGAGGACAAATTGGAACTGGAACACTATACAATTGATGCTGATCATGATCTTTGTGGAGTTCTCTCTCCTGATTGGGTAAAATGTGTATCCTGACCTGAAAATGTATTTTCTGTTTACCAAAGAGCTGGAGAGATGGGGCAAAGCAAAGCAAAGTTTGTTGTTTACACAGAAGACTCCTGTTACTGAATAAACACTATACAGGCCCTATAGAGTGTTTGTTCAGTAACAGGAGTCTTCCCTAGTGTCTGCCATTTTGTGGTTCCACAGATAGAAAGCCCATACATATTTTAAGCCTGGAACCATGACCATAAAACATTTGATTCTGTGACAAAAACTATTTGAAAACCGCAAAGACAGGGTATTTATTACATATAATACATAATATAATTACATATTTAAAAAAATGTCTTCACAGAATCAAATGTTTTATGGTCATGATTCACCAGGTGCTTTCTCTGGTATGGGCTTTCTATCTGTGGAACCACAAAATGGCCACCACTGCTATGCCCTATAGCAATGATTGCTATCGGAATAGAGTTTCAACTTTTTAAACATATCACTTACAGTACATCCCCTGCATTGTTATTTGTTTGTTCTGTTCTTCCTTTTTTGAGACGGCAGTTGACAGGAGTTCTCAAACTCCTGACTTGTGTAGAAAGCCCCCAACCTTTCTAGAAATGTGTCGGCGATGACAAGTTTGCATGTGCCGTGTTATTCTAACTTGTTATGGTTGTCTCTGTGTTGACAGGGCTGTTTTGTGGTGGAGCTGGAACGCAGCCAGCGTGGCTTTGGGTTCAGTCTGAGGGGCGGGAAGGAGTATAACATGGGCCTGTTCATCCTACGACTAGCCGAGGAGGGACCTGCTCTCAAAGATGGCAGGATACATGTAAGTCATTAAATTGTCTGGCATCTGTACCAGTGGTGGACACTAGTAATGAAGTACATTTACTTCAGTACTGTACTTAAGTCATTTTTTTTTATCTGTACTTAACTTGAGCATTCGTATTTTTAGATACTTACTTTCACTCCACTTCAAGACAAATGTTTGACTCCACTACATCGCTAGGAAGAGGGAAAAAAGCACATTATATAATAATTAACCACTTAAAATATCTACGTGTTGTGAGCTTGTTGCGTTACAGATGGCTCACTCTTTCGGTGTGCCTTTTGTTAAGTTGCTTGTGTCCTCCTACAGTATGTGTGTTGTTCTTAACTGTTTTTAGTAGTATTTATATTGTGTTTTTGTATATTCCTCAGCGTTTATACACGCTGAGGAAGGCTTGATGCCGAAACATGTCCGTGTATGCCCATGCCTTAATTAATTAAAAAGTGTCAGAAGGACTTCTGAGTGCTAGCTATTATTTTCTTATTGTGAGTCTTTGCACCCGGCAAATTGCATTGAAATAGACTGAGTGTGCTCGTTGTTGTTGCTACTTTGTTGGTATAGTAGTCTGGTGGGTGTCTTGTTTTACGGACCACAATGGTAACAAGCTTCGGCGCTTTTAATTGGTGATGCTGTGCTTAACTGTTGTCAATAAAGTATTCTATTCTATTCTAGATCTGCTATTTTCACTATATTTTATATTAGTTTTTCACATTTCTGCAAAAGAAAGCATTGATATAAAAAATAAATGTACTTTCTAATTTGTACTTTTGTAAAGTCAAGTAATTTATAACCATGTACTTTTGAATACATAAGTATTTTTAAAAGCAACTTCCACTTGCAGTTGAGTAATATTTGACCAGGAGTATCTATACTTTGACTCAAGTACTGGGGTTCAGTACTTTGTAACCCACTGGTCATTAATCTGTCTGGCATCATAGTACATAGTCTATGCATCAAACGTAAATTTTGCGATTTACCATACGGCGAAGTACATTAGGGCTTAAGTGGTTAACCCTGAGAGTGCAAAAATGGATCTGGGGATCCTTCGATCCCCAGATTGTGTGAGAAGTCTCTTTGAGCAAAACACTTAACACAATACTGTAGCTCTGTGTTCTGGTTGGGGGGAAAGGGTGTTTCTTGTATGAATTGTTAATCGCATTTACCACAGTTATACTCGTTACCTCCATGTCACAGGTCGGAGATCAGATCGTGGAAATCAATGGTGAGGCCACCCAGGGCATCACGCACACACGGGCCATCGAGCTGATCCAAGCAGGGGGCACCAAAGTTCACTTGCTGCTCCGACCCGGCCTGGGCTTGGTCCCCGACCACAGTGAGTGAACGCTTGAGAGCGACGTGCATGCACACACACACACACACACACACACACACACACACACACACACACACACACACACACACACACACACACACACACACACACACACACACACACACACACACACACTGTGCTGACATCATTGCAATTGGACACACAGTATAGAGGTTTAACACAGTAGACTATTTAGCACACAGATGTAGAAGCTATGGTATGAATATGCTTGACTACAAGGTGCTGAGTTATTCTCATGCATGTGTTGCAACCCTCTGCTGCTCTCTCTCTGTCTCTCTCTCACTGCCATGCTTTTAGTGTCTTGCCTTCCCAGCACTGCTCTCTATTTCTGTTTCTTTATTTCTTCCTCCTATAGGTCTGAACTCTTCCTCCACCCTGTGCTTCTACATGAAACCAGAGCATCACTAAAGGCCTCACTGCTTTTCTTGGTCTGTCCCTAATAACCTTGGTAAACCTTGTCCTACTTTTGCCTTTGTCCTCTCCTGTTTAAAGTGATTCACCTCCCAGATTCAGCTCCTGACTCCATCCCAAATAAGTCCCAAATTAAGTCCTGGCGTCATGGTCTTGGCATATCATCACAGAACTGTAGTGGAGGGCTGAAACAAAGCAGTGACTCCTAAGAGAATAAACAGACCTGCATGAGTGCTGGAAGCCTTAAGAGGCCCAAAGTTTTCTCTTTTTTAGATTATTAGTAAACCCACCCTGCCACTGAGCACACGCCTCATCCTGAGGCAACAACAATAAAGATTGAGACCTTGGCGAAAATCCCTTAACTAGATATTGATCAGTGTGTGACAAATGGTATACTGTAAGGATACGCGTGTGCATTCACTGGCCTCACGTCTCCAAACCGAAGATTAATTTAGAATGATTTTTTTCTATGAGTTGTTACTCATAGAAATAGAGAAGCTCATTCCAGCACCACTAAGTCCATCACCCTTCGCTCTCTTTCTCTGATTTTCTGCTGCATTTTTCTGCTCTTAATCACAGCCGTGCAATTCTTATCAGCACTGGGAAATTGAAATGTCACTGCTGGGTGAAAATGTAGTTTCGTTTGAGACTGAATGACATTATGGCAGATATTTCTTTCCAATATCAGAATGTTATAGTGTGAAATTTGAGATTGATTTAGTTTATCACATATTTATCATATATGAATATATAGTGTACATAGGGATACAGTAAGACCTCTAGATTTATTGGCAACCTTTTAAAAATCTATCAGGCATGTTTTTTTTTTTTTTTTTTTGTAAAATAGCAACCATTATTTATAAGTCAATACAATTAACCAAAATAACATATTGTCAGATTAAACATTGACAGTATTTAACCAGTTAAACCCTTTACTTGACTGGAGACCCCCAGTTTTCTATACTAGGCCCACTTATTTTTCCATCTGCAGGAAAATAGCCGATCTATAAGCTCACAACACGTCACACAACGTGACGTGTTGTGAGCTTATAGTTCTGCTATTTTCGGGGGTGCCAATAATTTCCAAAACTATGTGTATGTGTTTGGTTTAATTTGACAAACATTTGAATACTGATCTGTGTTAAAATATCTGTGTTAGAAGTGCTGTGTAATGGTTTCTTTTTTCTCCTTATTACTCCCCCAACACCTGTTTTGCAGGTTCAAAGGACAAAGTAACCATCCCAACCTCGAGCTTTCCCAGACTCTCTGCATCTGACGAGCAGTCATCTCCGGCCTCACCATCCTCCGTCTCCCTCTCTGCCTCTGAGCTGTCTCCGTCCTCCCCCAACACCACTGCCCCTGATGAGTCCCTCGGTGCTGGCCAGGAGCATGCGAGCCAGGCCACCCGGGCAAGAGGACAGCACTCTCATCAGCACCATAAGCATCCCACCAGCCCCGACACCCAGGACAGAAAAGCCCTCCAGAAAAAGAGCGATTCCAGCCTGTCCCACAAAGACAAGCCTGCCAGTCCTAAGAGAGCAACTGACGGGCGGCCTGATCAGGCCGAGCGATCCCAGAGCCCCAGGAAGACAGACAGAGGCCACGGTGGATCCCTGGAGGACATGAGCAAGGAGAGGAGGTCCCACGGACAAAGAGACCACTCCTCTAGCCCCAAGAAGAGCTCCAAGAGGCAACAAGACAAGAGCCTGGATGAGCCTCAGAGCCCCCGGCGCCCAGGGGGCCAACAGCCCAGTGCCGTCCCTAGTGAAGGGAGAGACTGGAGACTGAAGGAGGATGACGCGGCCCACTGGCAGGAAAGGGGGACCCTAGAGAGAGGAGACGCAACCAGGGGAACCAATGAACGGCGCAAGAGAGACAAAGGGGCCGAACGCGAGGCGGAGCCCCAGAGACCCCAATCCCAAACTCACCAGGTGAGGGCGGGGTCCGACACGGACCACACTACCCTGAGCCGGAGGGGCAGGAGAGAGAAAGAGAAAGATGGAGAGAAGGACGGGAGGGAGGGAAAGCATGGCGGATCAAGTGAAGAGGTAAATAAAAAGGACCCCAGGGGCTCCAGCAGTAGCATCCAGGATCCAGGATGCAATGGGATCTCCAGCAGTAAGAAGGCTGCCATCACCCCGGGACCATGGAAAGTCCCCAGCTCAGCCAAAATCCAGTCCCAGGTTGAAACGGCACACGAGAGGAACTGATATGCACCCAGGATTCCTCTCATCCATCATGGAATGGAATGGAAGCCTCAAAAGCATGGACATGGAATGAATGAATTATTTTTTGAGACTTCAAGATGAATAACATCACTGTGTAACCCGGCTACATTTGCTTCGCATCGTTTATCAGTGACTTTCTTTCCACCCTCTGCCTCAGTCGGTTTGCACCGGGCTGTTTGTCGGATCCGACAAGCATATTTGTACATGCATCTGTGAGTGTGTGTGTGTGTGTGTGTGTGTGTGTGTGTGTGTCTGTCTGTTTGTCAGTCTGTTTGCATAGAGGGTGGGTTTGGGTCTGATTTTGGACAGGGCAGTGAAGTCCCTTGTCCTCATTGTGCCAATCAGAGACTCCGGCTTTAAATGAAGGTGCATGGTATCACTCTCACTGTGAGACTCTTTATAGGCCATGACACAAACATTTCTCACCATCCGTCTCTCTGCTTGCAATGAAGGATCCTGTGTTTTTGTCAGTCTGAAAGTTTAAAAGCTGTCTATATTTAGCCTGGGACCAGACGAATCTGCGAGTGCAAAAAAAAATTGCACTCTGCGATTTGGGTCTGGCACCGCTCCATAGAGAATCCACTTCCTCTCCCAGAAGACGTGGGGCACCAATCAGGGCCCAGTATTCGAATATGGGCGACTGTAATTGGTAGTTGGTTGTAGGTCTAACCAATTGCGTCGAGGGACATTGTTTTGATCCCGCCCCTTGGGAAACAAAACGTCCTCATGGAAGCACCAGACTCATATCCACGCAGTGATATAGTCTAGCTACGCCAGGCTAGTCTATATTCACACAGAAATCACCCAGCTTCTCCTCCTGTTGGGGGTGATTTCATTGTTTTGTCACTGAATGTCTGAGGAGATGAGGTTATGGTGACCACCCCCCTAAATCAGTGGTTCTCAAAGCGGGATCCGGGGACTCCCAGAGGTCCTTGAGGAGGATCCAAGGGGTCCCCAGCTAAATGAGTTAATTTTGAATTATAGAATATATTTTGGGAACATTTTAACAACTTATATGGGGGTCCCTGGCACAAAATATGTTTAGATGGGAGTCCAAAAACATTAATTTGGGGATCCCTGAACCCGAGCTGTGAACTGTGAGTGTGTGAGCGTGTTTGCACACATTTAAAGACTCTGAATCATGCTGTTCTCATCGGCTTTGCAGTGGGCGATATACTACCTTGGAGCTTTATATGCACCAATCAGCAGACCAGACACTTGTGGTTAGAGTTCTATTGTTTGTTACATACGTGTTTATAATGAAGTATAATGTAATTTATTGAAATTATATGACCAAGAAATACTTAAAGTATGCATTATCCATACCGACTCATTTTACCCTCCATGTGGTACCGAAATCAATAGAAACAGAATGTGTACATCTGCATCATCATGGACAACAATGCATTTGCCTCCTATTATACGGTATATTGCATCATCAAATGTGTATAATATTCTTAACAAGAACAAATACCCACTGCTATTTCTCAACCTAGTATACATATTAACCACACTCGCGATGTCATGCAAGTCTAGCAAATGAATGAGCCTGTTATTTTGTTGATGCATAACGTTGCTGTCAGGCATACACCTTTTATATCCACCTGTGTTTCAATGGATCCAATGTATTTACCATTTTTAAATATTTATAAAACCCACAGACAGACTTAACCACTTTCAACCATGGTGACCCTATTTTGGGCATTAGAAACTTTGCCAAATCTTTCAAATAGCATATCCACAAGCTCTCAACGCATCACAATGCGAAACATTGTGAGCTTGTAGATTGGCTATTTTCTTTTGCGCTACACTTTCATGACGAAAGAGGGCATTAATTTACAAAACAATAAACATAAAAATATGAATTGAAATATGAATTTACAGGGTTTCTGCCTGACAGCAACGATAAACTATACATTCTATTTCTATCCATGTCCACAGTTCCACAAGCCTATTCCATCCGTGTAATGTTGTCTACTGTTAGCAGCTGTGTATCTTAGGTCCTCTGGCTATATGTGTGTATGTGTACAAACTGAATGGTAGGCCTGTGTATTTTAGACATCGCTGTAGCTTTGACTGTACCTAATCTGATTTGTACAGTATATTATTATTTAACAAAGTGATCTATACATAGAGGTCTAATTTAGTTGAGTTGGATTATATAATCTGATTGTATTAAATTAGATCTTTGCCTTGAATTTATTAAAAAGAAAAAAAACATATTTGTATTTTATATGAAGTTAAAGTTTTGGCACAATTTATTTTTTTCTTTCCCTCATACTAATATCCAAATCTATTTTGGTCAGAGTTGCTATTTAATCCATGAATACATTTGTGTTGTTTGCCTTTGTTAACCATCACTAAGACATGTCTGTCACACTTTTAATAATGTAAATAAATCCACTTTTCCAAAGAGTCCTGGCTAGGTTTTCACATGGATAGGGAAATGAATATGGTCACCTCTGGCGGTTCCTACAGTGCATTGGACATGACAGAAGCCATTAAAAAAAAATCGTTTTCCTAATTGTAAAGATACTGTAGGTGGTCCTAAATTTATTGAGTTTTAGCAATATTTTATTAATAAATAAATTAAAACATGAAATATATTCTAGGATAGATTCAATCAAAAACTGATGTTCAGGCAAAGTTCAGCAGTTCTGAAAATTTGTAGGGGACTTTCTCAGGAGCGAGTGCAACCGGCAGGAGCGCAAGTTAACACTTTACACCTGTCCCACCCATGCACCACCCATCATCATCATCATCATCACCACCACGACCACCACTATCATCACATCTGTTGTCTCTCTCTGTTACTGTGGAGTACAGAGACACCTAGTGGTTCATATACTGCATGTCTGCTCACTTGAGAGCTTGACTAAGTTGTGGAAATCACTGCTGTACTTGTTACTGGCAACCCATAAGCATAAATGTGTAAATTGCGTTAACCGTTACAACCCTGCCTATGTTAGGATGGATGGGCGGACGGACGCATATATCTGTCTCAGTCTGAAAGACCTCATACTAATTTACTGTTTATCTTAATGTTTATGTGATAGGCTACTGTATTATTTACTGTTCCTGCCATCATATTGTCTCTGTGATACTGTGGCCTTGCATTGCTTCTACATAAAAACGCCTATTGATTTTGACATTATTGTAGTTGTAAATGTTTATAAATTGTACAGCAAATGTATAAATATTTGCCTTCATTCAGAAAAGAAAATATATAAATCCTCTGTAAATCGTTTCATTATTTTTTTAAGTATACAAGGAAAATGATATAACTGCGGTGAAAGGAAATAATCTGGTCATGGCATTCTGTTCATGCACTGATAAATAAACGTTTACTGAATAAACTGCCCCTGTACTATTTCATTGTATTTGTTCATTTTTGTGCGTTAATTTCAAATAGTTATAGGATAATAGTCAGCAAATACATCTTTATTTGGAGATTTTTTAAAACCCATATGGGGTTTAAGTGGTTTATTCATTATTATTATTTATGTGACAATATTAACAAAAAATGTAATATTGTACTGCCTAAAATCCAGCTACATGTGACCAAAGCAGCTGCAAATGCTGCTGAACAACATGGATGTGGTCAGAGAGTTAAAAATAAGTGATGTGGTGTCACTATGTGCGTAACAGCCGTTCATTTTATTAACCATGACGTCAGTCAGCTGTACAAGAGCTGGATGCGTGCAAGACCGCACGCGCTCACTAACATGAACTCCAACTCCCAGGTACATACCGGGTACATACCACCGTGGGTCCCTGTTGTGCACATGCGCATACACAAACAAGGACGTGCTAAAACTACAAATAAAACGCAACAAGACTACAATCGCTCACCGACTTGCGCAGTAGGGAATCTAGAGGCGTTTTAGAGCCAGACCTTTAAATGTAGTAGCCTACGTGCAAAGATGGCAGCTCAAGTCGACTTGGTCCATGGTGCGAAAGTACAAGTGAATATAGGGGACAGTCTGGACACATTCATCAAAGAGAAGAAAAAGAAGAAGAGGAGGGACCTGTCACCGCACGCTGACAAGCGTTCGGATAAAGACGCAAAGAAGCTGAAGCTCCATCTCCCCCACCTCCACCATCACCACCATCATCACCATCACCAACAACATGCTCAGCAGCGGACGCACCAGCCGCATCAACAACAGCCGCAAAACCCCCAGCCTCGTAACGGCTCTGAAAGACCACCTGACATGCCTCAGCATGATAAGCACCACCACAGCCAGCACCACCGTCACACGGTCACTCACACCAACGGCACAAAGAAGGACCTGCAGCCCGCCTCGGCTCCTCATCCTCCTCAGAGGAAGGTACCAGTCGTCCAGAAGAAGAGAGCGGTGCCCCCTCCCGCCGCCGCACCTGCCCTCTTCACTTTCACGCCTCTCAAGGTGGTCAAGGCCAAGGCACAGGATTACAAAGAAAAGCATAGAGATACAGATCTCAGACTCAAGCCAAAGAAGGAAAATACAGAGGCAAATGTGAAACGTGTGGAACTGAAGAAAAAGAAGGGTGAGATATTCTTACTTGCTATTATACAGACAGCTTTATTACATTATGGGAGACTGGCAGGTCAATTGCATTTAGAGCGATCAAAGCAAGTCCTGCTAATGCATTTATATTATGTTGTCAGACTTGGTTATTGATTATCAATAGACAATATTGTACACTATTTTTGTTTTTCCCTGTTCTTGCATAGAACATATTACGATGGGACAGTGACTTGGGGTGCCTGTTGCAGTTTCCTTGCCTCTCTCCAACTCAAAACCCTTTTCTCTGTTTTAACCTGTTCCTACGCAGAGCCCAGGCCCCATGACGAAAATGTGAAATCCCTCACCCTGGAGGAATACCTCCTGAAGAAGAAAAAGAAGAAGAAGAGGCATCGTGAGGATGAACACAGCGGCAAGAAGGTCCGGCGCGTGCACCACAAGGAAGTGCAAACTGTGTGCGCAGGTCCGAGAGCAGATCGTGCCCATGCAATTCGCCCTGACCCCACTAGGTCAGGTGGCATGAAACAGGAGGGCCGACTTGGCACAGGCACTGTGGACCGCCACTCCTACCTCCACACGCCCAAAGTGGGACACACCCTATTCCTCTCCCACCAGGACCACAACATCCGCAGCTCCTGCCTACAGACGGGCACCTGGCACGGGCGCTTCATCCATGAGGAGAGGCAGGCCAATGGCGGGGCATTGGTTTTACATGCTTATTCTGACAAGTTAGCCTGCCTGAGGTCTACGGACTTGGAGTGCTTTGCCCGGCAATTCCTGGAGCTGGCTTTCGCAGAGAAACCCAGAGGTGCAGCCCGCTATGCCCTGGCAGTGGTGCACGGAGCAGCCTCCTACCTGCCAGACTTCCTGGACTACTTTGCCTTCAACTTCCCCAACACGCCAGTCAAAATGGAGATCCTGGGCAAGAAGGATATTGACACCACCACTATTGCGAATTTCCACTCTCAGGTATGGTATGTGAAGGAAGTCATCATGTCAGGCATGCCTAATAGACCACAGCACAGCTTGATGTCAGGGACTGCAATGAGATGCTTGAGTAGTCGGACCGGAGTAAAATCCCCCAAGATCAGGTTCATATAGAGCGCCATTCCGTTGTCATTTAACCGGCAGAATTATGTATTTTGTTTTGGGCCTCATACACCAACCATTCTTAAGACATTTCTCACTTACACAGTTTTCACAAAGAGTCTGACATTCACCACTGTTTTCTTGCTCCGATTTGTTCTTAGGTAAGAACAAAATCTACACACACACACAAGAGCACACGTACGCACATTTTAGTGCTGACATGTTTGCATAAAATAATTGGATCTTACATTTTATTTCTACAGTTGTATGATATAGTTAGTATTTAAATTATAATAATATTTGGTATAATTTATAAATATATATATATTATAATTGTTATCATTAGTGTCCTCATAAGGCCTGAACATTTAAATCCAACTTTTGAAGTTATGAGGAAGAACACAGTTACGAACAATTCTGCAAGAACATGAATCTGACTAGATTCTTACGAATTTTCTTACAAAGAATTTTAAGAAGAAACTTAAGGGCCTGGACCGCTGGCGTAGCGGTCCAGGCACCTAGGCTCCAAAGTAGCCTGACAGCGCGTCTCGGTTTCGAGTCCCGATCCTGACGACCTTTGCTGCATGTCACTCCCCATCTCAATAAAGGTATAAAAAGCCAACAAAAATCTTTTAAAAATAATAACAAATAAACTAAGGAAGGATATTGGTGAATGAGGCCCAATGAGCGTACCCAAGGATAAGCAGTTAAACACCTTCTTTGGTATTTAACTACTCTTGGATAGCTGACAACAGAAAGACGGGGAATATAACAGAGGCAAGACCTCTAGCAGGGAATCAAACCTGTGCAGGAGTTATTACAAAATATTAGACAGGGCAAGGTTATGGTGCTGTGAAATGTAAGCCTGGTATTCATGGTCTGTTGATGATGGTCTATGTTGGGACCTGTGAGGAGTGGTGGTGAATATTCTACTAAAGCAGGTTGCAGCCAATAGCAGTCGTTTCCGGTTTCTTTTCGGGACCGGAAGTTCAAAGATGGCGGATTTTAATTCGGAGGTTGTCCTGAACCGCCGATCTGACCGATATACCCATACAGTATATGGGCATATGGAGGTTAACCTCTATGACATCGCTTCAGTGATCTTATGGTTAGAGTGTCCGCTCTGAGATTGGGAGGCCGGGGTTTGATTACCTAGCCGTGTCATACCAATGACTATAAAAATGGGACTCAATGCCTCCCTGCGTGGCACTCGGTATCAAGGGTTGGATTGGGGTCAAGTCCCTGTGAAATACTAGCGTTATGTCCAGGGCGTGTATTTGTACATCGAGACGCCTCAACCTACAGAAACAGGAGATAGGCTCCAGCCCTATAAAAGGGACACAGACAGATACAATGGGCACTCTGACAATGTGACAATGTGTACAACGGGTATTGCATAACCCGGTGGGGCATGCCATGCATTCCCAACTTGTATCGTTCCAGAGCAGGCCGGTGCCCAGCGGTCAACCTGTCTAGTAGTATACATTAAGCATCTCCCATTTACACAAAATGTGCTGCTGTGCATATTCATGCTCCCAAGAAGACGTATCCTGTACTGATTTAGGTGAACCTCTGACTTTCCTGTAGCGCTAGCCTCCCAGTAGTCTATTGACTCAGACTAAGGTCAAAGTACATCAATGTTTTTGTCTGTTTACTGTTAAAGCCTTATGCTGTGCAGGTGCCAAGTTCTCCCTGGTCACCTACAGCTGTAATGGAGTCACTTTTGGCAGAGGGAGAGAGGATCGAGATGTCGTTGATGTTCTCTTTAATTATTTTGCCTTGCTGACTGGACTCTGTGGCTTCATTACCAGGGTTATTATAGTTTTGAATTTTTCATTAGTTTTGACATTTTATTTCATTTTGACTTTGACGTTTTCAATTTCAGTTAGTTTTGATTAGTTTTCAAAGCGGCTTTGCTAGCTTGATTTATTGTTTATTTTAACGGCTTTGTTTTAGTGTTTTAGTTAGGGTTAGGGTTAGGGTTAGGGTTGTTTTCCAGCGTTCTGAAGGGGCGGGGGCAATGAATAAAGGTTGGGAACCACTGAGGTAGAGGACTAATAGACCAATTTCACAAATAGCATAAGCCAGAAATGGGGACAGCTGGGCATGAAGTTTAACACTGTTGTTCTCAAAGTGGGGTCTGGGGACCCCCAGCGGTCCTTGAGGGAGTTCCAGGGGGTCCCCAGCTAAATTAGTTAATCTAGCATCAAAATCAGTTTAACCACTTTAACCCTATATAAATCAGCTATTTGAAAATAGCCAATCTGCAAGCGACACATTGTGAGCTTTTACATCTGATATTCTTTTTATTATGAAAAAAATTGACAAAAATGTAAAAAGTTGTAATATTTGAAAACAATTTTAACAACACAAATCTTGTATGGGGGTCCCTGGCACAAAATATTTTCAGATGGGGGTCCGTGGCCAAATACATATTAGTTTGGAGGTCCTTGACATTAAAAAGTTTGAGAAACACTGGCTCAGCAGAAGTAGCCATAAAACACAGAGGCCTCTGGAAGCTGACTTCTTTCCTCTGTGGGCAGGTGAGCCGTACCTACTGTTCAGGGACATACCGGGCTGGACCCATGAGGCAGATCAGCCTGGTCGGTGCTTTGGCGGAGGAGGTGGGCGACTTTTTCCCAGAGTTCCTGGACATGCTGGAGGAGTCACCTTTTCTCAAGGTCAGGCTTTTTATCATGTCTCTATTGATTGATGGTCTGCTGGCAGTATCAGGAAGGAGGGCTCTACTGTAAATATCAGATATGCTACAAGTGTTGGCCACCAGGGGGCGCTGGGGTTGCAATGACAAAGGAGAGGGGAAAATGTGTGTTTGTGTATATAATATAATTATATATTTTCAAATCATGAGATTATAATTATACCCATGCTTGTCGATTGGTTATTTTCTTTTCTTTTTTTGTTCTTTTTCTTTTCGTCATTTTGCATCAACAGGGGGTCAGCCTAGCCAGAGATAGTTGTGGCCAATGATATACCAAAATCTCACAGCAGTTTGTGGATATCGGTTTGTGTGTGTGTGTGTGTGTGTGTGTGTGTGTGTGTGTGTGTGTGTGTGTGTGTGTGTGTGTGTGTGTGTGTGTGTGTGTGTGTGTGTGTGTGTGTGTGTGTGTGTGTGTGTGTGTGCTCTCAGAATACTCTTCCATGGGGAAGTATGTCAAGCCTAAAGCTGGACTGTCGCTCTCAAAGTGATGATGGACCCATCATGTGGGTCCGGCCGGGGGAGCAAATGATACCCACTGCAGACACTGCGCCCAAGTCTCCCTTCAAACGACGCAGGTACAGCCCGAATATGCATGTTTTTTTTTCGTTTTCCATTTGCCTCAAGTCTGATCTGTCAGTGTCAGTTCTACCATAGACCAGAGTCACGGTAGGCCTACTAGATAGACACGTTTAGCCTACTTCTCTTTCAGTTAGGAAGCATAATTAAAGGCCTTTCCCTTTGTCTCCTCTCTTTTCAACTAAGGTCCATGAACGAGATCAAAAATCTCCACTACCTGCCGAGGGCCAGTGAACCCAGAGAGGTTCTCTTTGAGGACCGGACCAAGGCCCACGCCGACCACGTAGGTCAAAGCTTCGACTGGCAGAGCACCGCTGCTGTAGGCGTACTAAAAGCGGTGCAGTTTGGAGAACGCCTGTGAGTCTTGAAGCATACATTTTAAAAAAAGTCACTCTTGGGATTCCCAGTGACAGTGGTGAGGATTGATTTGAGTGATGTGCGAGTTACGTGACTTTTCTTCTTTTTCCCCCGACAGGAGCGACCGACCACGGATAACCAAAGACGTAGTGTGTTTCCATGCTGAAGACTTCAATGATGTAGTACAGAGGTTACAGCTGGATATCTATGAGCCCCCAGTGTCTCAGGTAACAGCCAGAAATTAGATACTGTACTTTAACCCTTTCAATCCTGCATTTTAGATTTTAGCTATATATTATATATCCCTGGAACAAAATATTTAGAGATGGGAGTCGGCGGCCAAATACATTTTGGCCGCCGTTCCTTGACAGTTTGGTTACACGTCTTTCTGAAAACTGTTTGGATTTAGAAGACATTTTTTTTATCGGCCTTAGGTCTTAATGGGTTAAGGCCCTGACACACCAAGTCAACGTCTGCTGAAAAGCTGTCCTTGAGCACTAGTATGTGGCCAACAATCGCCCGTAGTTTTTGCAGTGTGTTCCGTGCTGCTGGTGATAGTGTTGAATCGGTGGTGGAGCTCGTCGGTGAGGAGAGAGCTCTCTGTTTGGTGGTTCAGCGTTAGCAAATCAGAGTATGGGAAGAGAAATGGAAGAAGGCAGTAAGCCAACGACAGATAAAAAGAGAGCACAGAGACACAATATTGTTTCAAATATGTTTATTGAGCAATCTTTTGTTACTCTACTTTTTTAGCTAAATGGGTAGAGAGCCCGCCTGGGAAGCAAAAGGTAATTCAATTTGTTTTCCGAAATATAAAGAGGCCATAAATAAGATTCAGAGAGGATTGATGCTCAGTTTGTTTGGTTTTATCTTCCCAATTGTTTTCCCATGATGCTCAAACTTCTGTTTTTCTTTTTGGATTATGAATGCAGGCTATACTGCCATCTCATTGGTATGGAATTATTTCCTCTGATGCAGGCTCAGAACATACTGTACGTGCAAGTTCATCAGACTTCAGCTGACCGCCAGCTGATGTCTTTGCAGTGTGTTCTAGCAGATATTTTACCAAAGACATGAGGCGAATTATTAATAATTTGTAATATTAATTACAAATTAATCTGATCAGTTGCTGTTTGTCACTGCTAGGTCTCGCAAGTCAGCTTGGTGTATCAGGGCAGCAGGAGCTCTATTGGAACTCAGATGGTATAATTATTACTACAGCTGGCATATAATTATACATCAGGAAACACCTAAAAACATCATATTGTAAATATAATACTGGGCAGTTCCTTGAAAGCAAAAACAGTGAATATTGAATTATGCTATAAAAGTGCATGAAATATCAGAAAGCCACTGAGAAGCCTGGAACACAGAAGACTGTAGTATGTAATGTAGTAGTATCAGCATCATACCAGTCTTTACCGGGACCTGATGTGTTTGTACAGAAAAGCTTCTCTTTTTCAACCAAATAAAGTATGACCAATTAATGGCATATAATTATGCCATTTTGCCATTAATTACAAATTCTGTTTCAATTCTTACTTATGACTTGCTCTCTGCTGTGAATAACTCAGGTATATCAATGTACGCGGATGATTCCACTGTAAGAAAGCTCATGCCATGAATTAAATCAAGTTTTGTATAGTGAGTTGAAAATAATACATGATTGGATCAAGACAAACTAATTTAAGAGTATTGTCTTGTGTCATGACACAAATTGTCATCATTGTGTGGATCCCAGTAAGACTAGCTGATCGCCATGGCATCAGCTAATGGGGATCCTTTTCAAATTAATACAAATCTCCTCACAGTGCGTTCAGTGGGTAGACGACGCCAAACTCAACCAGCTGAGGAGGGAGGGCATCCGCTACGTCCGTGTTCAGCTCTGCGACGATGACATCTACTTCATCCCCAGGAACGTTATCCACCAGTTCAAGACCGTGTCCGCTGTCTGTAGCCTGGCCTGGCATATCCGCCTCAAACAGTATCACCCAGAGGAGAAGGAGGAAGAACCGAGGCCTGATGACCTTGACCCTATCTCGGGCCGAGTCTCGTCCAGGCGCGACCCCACCGTAGCGCCTTGTGCGCACCCGCAGGCAGGTAACATCAGAGGAGGCGTGGCTGAGACAGAGGATCCGGTGTTCCAGAGGCCAGCGACTCCTCCCCGGGAGCCTCAGCCCGCAACTCCTCAGCCCTCCATGTCTGCTCACTTGGGCCCACCTTATCAGGAGCTTCAGTCTCCTTTAACACCAGCCCAGTCTGCATGCATAGCTCCAACTCTCGAGCATAGCCTTCCACAAGGCCTCATTCATCCTGGACCCCACCTTCCCTCCATTCACCGTCATGTATAATGCTCATCATGGTGTACAGATTTACATGAACCTTCTGCACCCTCTCTCTCTTTGTGTATATCTATTTATCTTTCTCCTTGACACTCCTGCCATGGTAGGAGCTTATTTAAGAAGGTATATTAGACTGGCGTAAGACTGCAGATATCTCTGTGTCAAACTGGAAGAACCATTTAACTTCCTCTTATAAATTATTATTCAGACTGGGACAAACAAATCCGCAGATAGTTATTTTCCCCTCAGCCAAAGTGTATAATTTCAATGGACTATATTATTATTTTATATTTGGTAGCACCTAGACTGGAATTCTCGACTGTCTTTTGGTGTCAAAGCTAATTGTGTTGACTAACTCAACTTGTAAATCTTGTAAAGTACTTGTTTATTTGTATAGATGCAACCCCACATGTTAAATAGACAAGATTTTTATTTATATTCTAAGCTCAGCAACCTTTATGAAGTTCTTTCAAGGAGGACAGAATCCAGGTGTCCTTGCTGGCTAGTTAGTTCCCACTTAACGTGGATTGTGGGGGATTGTTTACATGTTTGATAAATCAGCCAAATCTTTGAGCTAATGCATGTACATTCTCATTAGTTGATGAATGATAAGGGGTGACAACCAGTCTAACCCTACTGTAAATACAATATACACATTTTCATAGATGATGATATTGATTGAATATAAAAGGCAATGTGGTCTTTATTTCACCACACTCCAAATCCCATACTGTATGTAACCGGCAGACTTGGACTTCTTGAATTTTAAAGAATTTACAGAAAAGCTCATTGTTCCTTTGCGAAGCTCTTTGCATTTTAAGATGAAACTTCCCACAGTTCTCCAATTATGCTATGAGCACTTATATATGTTATGGATATATTTTGCTTTTTGCAGCTTGCTTGTTACTCTTATTTAAATGTCATTTTCTACATTGTCCATTTTCTTACTGTCATTGCTGCTTTTGATATTCTATTTATTTTCTTGAGCTAAACATTTGAAAACAGGTTTATAACCGCTTATGGCTATTTCCATTTGAGGGTTGGACTGAATCACAGGAGCACTTCTAACATGATGAAGGAATTCACAGCTGTGACATTGCACTTTGCAATAATTGCCTGCGTTTATCTCTCTTTGTGACAGATACAGAATATGTCCTTACAACGTTGGAATGTAAATATTGTTATTGTTATACTGTAGCTGTGAAAGTAAGTGATATTGTTTTGTTAAAATAAGTATTAAATAGCTCTATATTTCCATAGTAATGATTGCTATAGAGTCCAGTAACAGGTCTCCCTGTCTCTCCAGGTCTTCAGTGAACAGAAAATGCATTTTCAGGTCAGGGTACCAATTATCCTATCAGGAGAGGGAACTCATACAGGATAAAGGGTTAGCAAATTAAATTGGAAGTGATGAAACGGAAACATTAGCAGTCACATTTGGAACTCGCACACTATAAAATTTAAGCTGACAAATGGGTTCTGTCTCCTGAATGGATGAAATTGGTGTCCCACCTGAAAATATATTGTCTGTTAAAAGAACTGAAGACAGGGACACCCCTGTTACTGAGCAAATACTCTATAGCAATATAGAGTATAATAAATAATAGAGCTTTAACTTTGTAACACAAAACTTTGTTCTTACCAAAAGATATCACTTACAGCACCTTCAAGTCATACTTATTTTGACAAAAATGTATTCCCATTTTGTATTCAAATCAGTGCCACTAGGTTTAAGAACGAAGGCACTATAATAGAAAAGATTGCTACTGCTCTAATCACTTTTCTTTGCATAACTGTGAGGTGGGACATCTGGTGTACTCATGGTGTGGAGGCCCGCTGAAGCTTTAGATGGTTCCTTCCACTGTTCAACAAACGTAAGTGAATAACTTAACAGATGTTTATAATGGTGACACTATCTGTTCCAATGGATGATATTAGTTTGACCACAGTCGCCTGGGCGAAATTCTGTTTAGAATGTCACATTTCTTTTTCACATAAGCTCTCATAGGGGCCTTGATTTCCATTCTGTAGTCTTCTGATGCCCAAAGAGGGACGTAGCCATGTGACATTGCCTTTGCCCCACAATTGAATGTGTCTTAGTGCCTTGTATACAGTTGGGCTTATTCACAGTGGGGTTTATGTGTTGTCAGTGGGATGTCACCATGGGTTTTGGTTGAGTGACGATGATAAAGTCTCATCACACTTTGGGATTTTTACTTACGGTATATGCTTCAACTGGAAGTCGAGAATTATCTGTGAAAACGTTTGCCTTTCACAAATACGTATGATTCTTTCCGGGAAATGGAAGCTTTTTCATCCATTTGTTAGACAGATAATTGTCATAAGATCTTGTTAACTTTTTGAATTTGTCTAAAAATAAATGGGCAGCTACAGTCCTGTCAAATCTGCCCTTGGTCACATTATGTTGTGGTGTACTGTACATTGCCTTTCCATCAGGGCATGCTCTGTGTTGTAGAACCAATAATTGCTGTTGTTGATGTTTGTACTGAGACATTTTTAATACGTTTTAATAACAGTAAAATAATAATTGGATTGTTTGAGCGGTCAGACAGCCAGGCGATACGTTTTAATGAATTTTGTTTCAAGTGTGATTCAGTCTTGTCACGTAGAGAAAAACAAAATATAGGAATGCATAGACTTTCTGTATTTTTTTAAATAAATACTTTTTGTGTGTATCCAGTGTTTTATACATTATTCTGTGACATCATTCACTTTATTTTGGACATTCATCTTCTAAACTTTGTACTTGCAAGTTATAGAACAGAAACAATGAAAGGCACGCACGGTCCATCTACTGAATGTTATTTCCGGAAACCCCAATTACTGTAGACATAAATAAAAAGCAGCATCAGTTTGGTTGTTCCATGCCATTAGAACAAATGCATACACACAACACATTATACTCCAGTTTGCACAGCCATCTCTTAGGTAAGTTTGATAATATGACCTTTGGTCATTAACGAGAAGTGTAAAACAAAAAGTGTTTATACCTTGTGCCAAAAATTGCAGTTCTACAAGCTCACAGTGTCACATCTGTGACGTGTTGTGAGCTTGTAGAGCAGCTCTGTTTGGCGCACATGAGTGACACCGTAGTACAACAGAGCATAAACTTACCAGCTTTGGGTGCATGATTGACTAAATTATTCTAAAGGTCACTTTTGTTGTACATTCAAGCCATTGGTCCACATGTGCAGTATTGTTGTTGATGTCATGTCATGTCATGTCATTCAATGAGGCTCTGATTAAGAATTACTAGGGATGTCCGATTTTATCGGCCTCCCGATATTATCGGCCGATATTAGCATAAAAATTGATATCGGGAAAATATCGGTATCGGTTTTTGAAAAAAAAAAAAAATTTTTTTTTTTTTTTTTTTTTTTTTTTGCTTTATAAATAAGTTACAGGAGTTCTTACTGTATATGGTGTGTGTGATATGAAATTTGAGCTTACCCTAATCACAATAATCCCCGCATATATCGGTATCGGTTGATATCGGTATCGGTAATTAAGAGTTGGACAATATCGGTATATCGGTTATCGGTAAAAAAGCCAATATCGGACAACCCTAAGAATTACACTCAACCCTAGTTGATATTCAAAATACATCATAGAGCTGTTGGCTCTCTGATGTATTTTCTCAGAGAGAGAGAGAGAGACAGAGAGAGAGAGAGAGAGAGAGAGAGAGAGAGAGAGAGAGAGAGAGAGAGAGAGAGAATAATTCAGCTCTTGTCATGCCATGTCATCTTCCATATCCTTCGGTATACCATTTCTTCAAAATGTCAATGGCCATTGGAGCAATAAGTACCATGTATCTTTCTGGATTGACAGCATTTGTGTACCATGGCCATTGGAGCAATAAGTACCATGTATCTTTGTGGATTGACAGCATATTGTGTACCAGGTGTGATCATTACACCCAGGTCTCAGGATGACTTCTGGGGCCTTTTGGCTTCCCAAAACGAGTCCCAAATCCTGAAAAAGAGATACATTTTTTTTAACACACTTTAACACACTAGCTATATCTTCTCTATTGAAAAATATGAAAATGCACAGCCCCTCACACACAAAATGTTAGAATAATGTTAATGGCCCACCAAACTTGAAAAATGATGAGGCGGCCCCAAGACATGGAGTTGATCCGGAGAGAGAAGGCGCTGGTGGTGGGGCGGTTTTAGCTGAGAAAAGTGTTACATAATTGTTCATGTTAAATGTATTGTAAGGGAAGCAGTGCATTTATTCAAAAGCAAGGTGCTGTACATTACTTACGTTTTGGTTTGTGCCTAAAAAACTTTAAACTCTGCAATGGAAACAAATAACAATTCTTTCAGATTTGACATTTCAGAAATGTTATTAGTCGGTGTTAATTTGAGAGTGCAAAAAAGGGGCCCATTTTATGTAGCTTCCGTATTACCTTTGTTCTAGACATGCCACTCTTCCCACTGCTCTCGTCAGATGTGTCCAGATTTGTTAGGGAGGAACTGTAGTTCACATTGAGCTGTTCCGCTGACAAACAATGACATTATGAATTGCTTCTTGTTTTCTGGGTATGAGATATGAGATGCACATGTGGTGCTATACGCCTTTATGCTCTGTGTTGGGGAAGTTACTTTCAAAACACAATGTATTATATATGACATCACTTCCAAATAAAAATAATAAATTAAGTTACATTACTTTCTGTGACAATTGATGTATTATATTAATGCTGCGACCAGCTCAGTGACCTTGTGGTTATAGTGTCCGCTCTGAGATTGGGAGGTCGGGGTTAAATTCCTCGGCCGGGTCATACTAAAGACTATAAAAATGGGACCCAATGCCTCCCTGCTTGGCACTCAGCATCAAGGGTTGACTTGTGTCCCCACAGCATACCAGTGTCATGACCAGGGGGTGTACTTGTACGTTATGGCCGGGGGATGTACTTGTGCATTAAGCTGCCTCAGCTACAGAAACAGGAGATAGGCTCCAGTCCTGACCTATAGTGATGTGCTGCTTTGAAAAAACACCCTCAAATTAAAGGCAAAACTACTGTTACATGGAAGTAGACGGGATAAATGGAATCAATAAGAAGAATTCCACAATAATGTTTAAAATTCTATTTCAGCAGCCTAAATTGCCATTAGTGTGCTTGAATGTATTAGAAACTTAAAACTAAAAAGCGAAAAAACAACAACTGCATTTCTGTAAAAAAAAATCAGGCCAATAATTTCTAAATTATTAATTATTAATTTGTAAAAGTAATACTGTTACTTATACAGGCTTCACCCCAACACTGCTTATAAATTACTTGCCTTATTGAGGACTTTAAACACATCCATTGTATAATACTCCTTTCATGTCTTGGTCATTTTATGACTACTGTGTGCATGTGTTTAAGAAAAAATTATAATAAATAATAAACTAGAAAAAGTGCTCCTCGGAGCACAGGTCTCCGCCAAGTCAGGTAGGTTAGTGTGGGCCAGCAATGTTCGGAATTCGCCTGTCAGGCTGGAATGTGAATAATCAGGCGGATGGGACGGATCCGTCTTGATCACTTAACTAAAGAGATCATTTGTACTGATTTGCGTGATGTTTGGACAAGATTTGTAGGAGTAATAAAAAAAAATTGCAATTTTTTTTCTTTATATAAGTCGGCCTTCTGGTGGCGCTATAAAAGGCAGATGTGAAAAATGCAGGGCAAAGGTTTTTCCTTGGCCTCTAGGGAGTGCACATACAAAGTTTTACACAGATCGCTGGTTTCGAATCGGCCTGTTATAGCGCCACCATGAGGCTGATTTGAAAATTTTCAAGTGGCATTTCTTCCTCTGCCCAGTGACAATGTGCGTGCAAAACTTCACAGAAATTGCATGCTGTGTCCACGATTTGAGGCAGTTTGTTCAAAACGGACCAATCCTGCAAACTTTGGAAGACATTTTTAGCCAATCAGGAAGGAATATGAAAAATCTGAAATACATGTTTTGTTTAATGACTATAGAGATACTGTGTACCGATTCGCGTGACGTTTGGACAAAATATATAGGAGTACTGTAAAAAAAAAATGGTTTTGCAAAAAGCGGCCTCCTGGTGGCGCTATAACAGGCCCATGTGAAAAATTTGGTGCAGAGGTTCTGAATTGGCATCCAGGGAGTGTGTGTGAACGGTTTCGCTGCGATCAAGCCAACGGTGCCAGAGATTAGCTGTCCACAGACAGACGGACGGACGGACAGGGCGCAAAACATACTCTCTCGCCATGCCATACGGCCTGGCGGAGACAATAACTACGGTTATGGAACCTGTTTTAATGTGCTAAGGGGTCTGATTGTCAGTTGTAACTTACCACTTCCCCCTGCAGCTATGACCACAGAGGGTGGAGCTAGTTGCTGAGCTGGAGTGAGGGGCTCTGCAGAGGAAATGAAATGTATATTTACTCCCACAGTACATGTTCATTCACATTAACCACAGACAACGTCTGACATTTTATCTTACAACGTTCTGTCTTGTCATTGACAATGAATCCCTCTAATGCAAATGAGGAGCATTATAGAATGTTTATAACCTGCCATAGAGTGGAATATACAGTACACTCTTCATGTTCCATACATATAACCCACATTATTGCAAATTCAGTCTCACAATCACACATTTCAGTGGTGTCTTACACAGTCTGGTGCAGTAGAGTCAATGATAACAACTATTCAAAATTGAACATTTGTATTGTTACTAGAGCCCAACCGATGCCAGATTTTTGGGTTGGATGCTGAAGATCCCAGTTTTGGAGAGTCCTAGACCACCGATTGCTGATAATTTGACTGATATTTTGTCCCCCAAACAAATCAGTTTATACACTTTCAATTAGATGAAAGTGTATTTGGGAACATTTAACTTATAAGCAAATAAACACAAATAACTTTTGGTAGATAATAAAGTAGATATAGAAGTTACTGTATATCAAACTTCAAAATATGAAAATAACATTTAACTGTAATTATACAACGAACAAGTAAACAGTAAATATAAAATACATCACTTAAACCGTATTCAAACATTAAAAGAAAATAGCTGAAGATCGGAGTCTTTTAATTTCTTTATGGGACAGTTTGGCTGCATAATTGCCGATACTAGTTTATACACTTTCAATTAGATGAAAGTGTATTTGGGAACATTTAACTTATAAGCAAATAAACACAAATAACTTTTGGTAGATAATAAAGTAGATATAGAAGTTACTGTATATCAAACTTCAAAATATGAAAATAACATTTAACTGTAATTATACAACGAACAAGTAAACAGTAAATATAAAATACATCACTTAAACCGTATTCAAACATTAAAAGAAAATAGCTGAAGATCGGAGTCTTTTAATTTCTTTATGGGACAGTTTGGCTGCATAATTGCCGATACTATTTTTGTCAAAAAGAAAAGTAAATTAATAAAAAGTAAGTAAAATAATGATCTAGCATTCATTGTTTGTTACATCTTGTACACAAGAACATGAGAGTACAATTATTATTATTATTATTATTATTGTCTCCGCCAGAGGTGGAGAGTATGTTTTCGTTCCCGTCACGCTGTGTGCCCCCCCCCCCCTAGCCAAGCTAACATTGGTCAAGCTTCACGTGACACGTGACAATATGTTGTCACCAATGCTTTTGATTGGCTAGCGAGACGCATGACGAAATAAAATCCTATAAATAGGTGTGTCACTTCCAAAAAACAATTGTTTTTGGAAGTGAGGTAACATTGGTCAAGCTAACGGGATCAAGCTAACATTGGTCAAGTGACACGTGGCAATATGTAATATAAATAGGTAAGACAGGATTAATCAGGAACAGTACTGGCGGAGGAGACCTGTGCTCCGAGGAGCACATTTTCTAGTTACTATTGTTATTATTATTTATTGCTATTATTATTTATTGCGGAGGGTGGGGGGTCCTCAACTCCACTTTGTAGCAGCAACTATGGAACTAATGGAGACTGAGAGTAATAATGTCCAACAGTTTTTGTAGAGACATGGTCGACCAAGCTATGCTGCCAGGAGTGGAAAAAGAAGCTTACCTTGTTTTGAACTTTTAGCTCGAACACTCTGCAGGAACATATGAAAGCACATGAATGTGTTATTGTGGGGTGTGTGACTCACAGCTTGAATCACAAGGTAAACCATCATTGCTTTTTATAGCACAAGCTTGGATCACCAGGCCAGGGCCCTCGGAAAATAATTACCTACTTAAGATAACAACTTTCAACCCGGTGTCCTTATTTTGGGCATTTCATTGTAAGTGGAAATGTTAAAAATATTTCCCCCAAAATCATGGGTTAGGATTTGGGTTGTTAATGTATTATCTTCAAAAATAGCACATCTACAAACTCGCTATTTTCACTATTCGCCATAATGATGAAGTACAGTATATAGAGCTTAATCAGGCAAATGTTCGCCTATTATAACATGCCCGGAATAGGGAGGCTAGGGTTCGAATAATGGAATAATCTATTACCTTGCTCCTGTTCATGGCAACATTCTGGAATGTGTTGAGCTGAGAGGTTCCTGACCACTCTGAGGAAGAACCTATCCTTGTAGAGGTGTGTGCGGCATCATAAGTCTGCAGGCTGGGGACAGTGTTCTCACCAGCTGGCAAAGCAGAATGGTGTCAATAAAGTTTTAAATTAGTAGTTTGTTGTTGAGATGAATATTAAGATACATAATGTCTATTGATACTGTCAGGTGGAAACCTTGTGTTGTCCAAAACCATTTATTTTCAGGAAATGTAAAAAAAAAATATATATATATATATATACAGTAGTTATTATTTAGTCCCAAGCTCTGTTAATTTCTATAGCCGATCTACAAGCTCACAACACGTATCGATGCTATTTTTGCAACTTTTGTGTGACACTGTAGGATGTCGAAGTAAGGGCATTCATTTACGGGGGGAAGAAAATATTTAAAAAGTAGAAATACAGAGATACAAGGTTTCTGGACGAAACAATATACTCGACTCACCCTCAGCAACCAGGATGAAAGACTCTGGGGTTCTCTCAGGAAGGGGTGGGGTCGGACTCCTGCAGGCTGCCCAGAACACACAATCAGCAGTGTGATTTATTTTACATCTTTATGTACTTCAGTTTAAATACATTTGTATATCGCTGCTGTCAGGAACATTTTATCTCCATTTTTTTTTTGTAAATTAATGCCCTACGAATTAATGCATTGTTGTACAATAGTGTTGCACAAAAGTAGTGAAAATAGCCGACCAACAAGCTCACAACGCACAAGCTTGTAGACCTGCTATTGCCACAATTCTTGGATATGAACAATGTGTTTAAGTCTGTGGGTTTTATAAATATTGAACCAATGAAAAGTATTAACAAGAGATTGTGATTAAATAATGACCACTTGGATCCATTGGAACACATGGGTACTTTTTCCATTTCCTGAAAAGTGACTGTTTTGGACATACATGGTTATCACCCGATACCCGATGGCCGAGAATTAATGAACGATATTATAAATATAAATATACCGTACATCCGTTATTATAAAGTGTTTAGAATCAAAGGTTGTATGGCAATTGGCGAATTGGAAATTCAATAAAGCCACTGGGTCTCACCTTGAGGGGTTAGTGGCGGGGTCACTGGGTACTGTGGTGGAGGAGGGGAGGGGAGACTTATAGTTGTATGTGAAGCAAGGGCTGGAAATGTTACAGGTGTTGGAGCTGCCACTGGGAAATACAGGGCAGGAGTAAATATTAGTCATCCATTTTTTATTGATCGATTATGGTAATTCTCGATCACTGTTTTCAGTTGGCATGATGTAAGAAGTTACCTGTGAAGGATGTTTTTATTCTCAAGCTCTGAAACAGAGAGCATACCGTAAATTAGCATTTTTATAAAAATCTATGTCTACACAGGTTATCATATCTTTTCTCAAGTGACAATTCTGTCAATCACAGTCAAATGACTTGAGCTGTCTGATAGAATGACAATTGGCATTTGTTTTACCCAGCCTTATGGCTTCATGTTATGCACACACCTGCATGATGATAATGTTTCTAAAAAGAGCATACACACCTGCATATGATGCTAATGTTTCTTAAAAAAAAACATGTACACACTTGCATATGATGCTAATGTTTCTAAATGTACACACACACACACCTATATGCTAATGTTTCTATATATGTGCAGGTCATCATAATGCATGTATATACATGATATAATCTCATGTATATACTGTACCTGCTTCTTTCACATAATGCTATTTGTATGCCCCCACACACACACCATTGTGGCTAGTGCAGGGCCTGCTTTACACCTGTAAAATCTGGCCTGCGTTAATTGATCAGCAGGTGTTTCCAGTTGTCTAATTATGCTCTCCTCTCTCTAGTAATGTGCTGCCTGGACTTGGCCAATTTCACAAGAGAGAATGCCAGCAGAGAGAGAGCAGACAGTGGCGCAAAGTTATAAAGGACTTTGATGTAAATGCATACTGTAGCAAACGGCAGAACCAGCAAGGACAGGTTGTTCATGTACAGTATGTGTCGTGTAGTCAATAAAGTACAGAAAACGTAATTACAGAACCCACATTGGCACTTAGGACGAATGCTACAGTGAAACAATAACAAATGGGGATGATTTTTCTCAGTGGGTTGGTCAGTCAATTTGAAATTGGACAATAGCAGGGACATATGTAGTAAGTGACAAAATCAAAAAAGTTATTTTTTCCACTTTTTCCAAATCTAAGCTGTAAATAAGCATTTTTGCCACGGGATATGAGATCATCATGTCTTCTTTTGTCACAGCCACGGCCCCAGGTCCCCAGGTATGTTCTAGTTACCCTGAGAAGAAGAAGGCAACCAGCCAGCACTCAATAAATGTCCTTTTCACATTTTACTTACGTCACCCAGGCAGAGCAACGGACGCGTTTCAACCTATGTCTTCCTCTTCCTCAATGCTGAGAAAAGGACATTTATTGAGTGCTGGCTGCCTTCTTCCTTTCATGATATTGTTTGGCCATGAACCTTGAGACCATTACTTAATTTGGAGTGTTGCGGGCACTCTCCTTTCTTCCGCCATGTTCTGTTACCCACCTTACTCCTCATCCATGTTTTCTCCTCCGGTGCTGCAGCAGCAAAGGACTTGCCAGACCATTCTGAAGATGTTCCTATTCTTTGTGCTGCTGGGATCCTCTGTTCCACAGGAGCTGAACGGCAGAGAAGAAAGAGGGGTTCAGTGTCATTTCAAATCCAAGCAGGTTAATCCTCTTACGCATTTCTTTTTCCTTTTGAATCATGAATTGTTAACTAATAGTCAACTTTTAAAAGTTACATTGAGTTATATTTGCCCCCACCTTCATCAACAGCCAACTCAAAGGATTCAGGGGTTCTCTCTGGAAGTGGAGGGACAGGTGAAGGGGGGCTCCCTAGAAGTAAATGCTGCTATCAGTTTCATGTTAATTTAATTCTGAGAGTATACAAATGTAAACAAATGGACAATTAAGGCTCCATTTGGTTACCTTTGTTCACTCTCAGATTTACAAAAGGATAAATTAGCACAGGATTTTACTGTGTGGGGAAATAAATAAATGATGAAAAAAAGATAAGCATATAGTTGACAAGGAATAATGGCAGGCATGAGAGTCCAAATGTAATCATTATCATATTCATGAGTTTATTATTCATATACCTTTTCCATATCCCTTGCACTCACCTCCGATCCCCGTGGGGCCCTCAGCAGTAACACTGGGTGGGATAATGACCTCTAACTTCTCACAGGGATCTGACCACTCTGCGACACACAAACACAGCTCCTTGTTACAGTAGGTCCCAGAGTCACTAATCACAACTTAAGTAGCAATGTTAAATCAAAACTGAATAAAGGAGCTGGCCCCAATAAAGCATGGTAAATACTTTATTGTGCTATAGCTTCAGACGATTTTATTAACCACTTTAACTCTGGGGTCGCTATGGGTATGTTATTATAGGCCACTATTAGAATAAATAAATAAAATAATATTAAAAGAATTACAAAAAAAGAAAGAAACAAATGTATAAAGATTTCCAAAAATAAATAAATAAATAAAATAGTAACTGGCTAAAATAGCAGCTCTAAAAGCTCACACCATCTCGCATCACAAATTGTAGATTGGCTATTTCCGCTGTACGATGAAGTGATTATAATATGGCTTAAGTTCCAAACTTGTGAAAGGGGAAGTCTCACAATAGAACAGTGGCAATGAAGTGCTCACAGTGGCATGTAGAGCCCAAGTAATCTGAAATATTATTTTCTAGTTTGATAGCAACAAACCTGCATCAAAAGCCAGTACGTAGGATTCAGCAGTTCGCACAGGTACTGGCGGAGGTGTATGCTCATCTGAAGGAGTTACTGTACCTACAGAATATATATGTATTTATAGAAATAAACACCTCTCCAAAAATCTTTTTCTGTATGAACTATACCATCGAACCTACGGCTTCATATCAACTATGCTTGAGACTGACAAGTGTCGCTGTTTACCTGAGGCAGGAGATTCAAGCTCAAGAGTCTGGTTATTCAGAGCCAGGCTGGGTATGGAGACGACACAGTCAGGAGTCAACTGGCTATCCAGAACGATCTCCTCTACAGAACCTTCAGATGCCTTCTCTGACTGGGGGGAACTCATTGGCGAGTCAAAGTAGGGGTCCTCCACCGTTAGACAGATTGCTGGCGCAGGGGGAATGGGAGGTTTTAGCAGTGGCGTGACATCATTGTCCTCAATCCTCTCCAGGATATCAGGGGCTGGCTGGCTGGCATGCCCTAGAGTGGGTGAGGTCCTGGTGGGCTTGCTCAGAATGAGACCCCCGTCTTGGTTAGAGGAGGGTAAAGAGTTGGGAAGGGTCTGCAAGTGGCATTGTCTTTGTAGTTCCCTCTGTTTGTCCCTGGTGGTCAAGGCGACAAGGATGTCAGAAGGCGAGGGTATGGCTGTCTGTGTCAAAACCTCACACTCCTCCTCCTCTGGAATGACCATTGTTACTGCATAATTGGGTATCTGCCCCATGTCTTCGATTACAGGAAACCTAGAGGTAGTTAAGAAAAAAAATATCAAAACGTGAATCCTTGTTTTAACCACTTAACCAGAGATGCGAGGGTTAAATTGGTTAAAAGTCCATTCTGTTATTTATAAAAGTGCAAGTAATGTTCACCTTTGCTGAGCTTCTACATCTAGCTGATGTGATTCTGGTCTTGGTTCCAAGTAATATTCTAATTCTACCTCCTCACTCAGGTCAGAGAGCATGTAGTTCGTAGCTGATAAGACAGGAGACGGAACCGCTGCAACCTGGACAATTCAACATAGGAATGATATCAACCTTTAATAAGGGAATCAATTAAGTAAGTACAATCTGTTTGTTTGCTTTTGTGCCAAATAAATATAAAACATTACAACTCACATTGAACACACAACATTATCGTATGGAATCCATTATTCATTTTGGCCATTTCATTTGAAAGCATCACTAAACTGGCAGTATAATACAATGTTCTTAGTTGCACTGAGCAGAACAGTAACCTTGTAGAGACATGTCCAGTTAGATTATTCATTTCCTGACATACCACTGACACACTATATAAAACCTGATTCAGCATTCCACTTTCTCAGCCCACAGTATGTTGTTCCTCTGTTCAGTCTGAGGCTTACAGTTTACTGCATTAAAAGCAAATAAGAAGTGCAACTGTGTTTTTATGCTGATGTTTTTGTATGTCAGTTGTCGAGTATTAGTATAAATGACCAATGTTCCTATCGGTTTCATTTTTTTCACTGTAAAATTAAAGCTGCAATCCTTATTTTAATCAATCTCCATGGTAGAGTATGTTAATGCTGTATAACTAGCACATCTGCAGTTGCGGGAGGTAGTCTCCATACTCTTTAATGTTTTTATTATAATTTTGTTATTATTTTAGCTTTTTACCCCTTTTTCTCCACAATGTTAGTCCTTACACCAATTCATTCCTCCCACACACATTTGTGTGTTGTTACTGCTGTTGTATCCTACTGACTCGTCTGCCAGTGAGGAGCCCCTACTGGGAGGACGTAGAGCCTTCGTCCTATTCCTCCCGCCCAACACTCCCTGCTAACAGGTGCCGCCCCAGCCCATAGAAATATGTGCAGTGACCAATATCACCTGCTTGGCTTCCCTCTCCCGAATACGGGCCATCGGGAGAGGCCATAGAACTTATTTAAAAAAAAGATGTATTAAGCTTTAACACTTGTGCCGTCAGTGTAGGCCAGTTTTATAGGTTTGGTTCTGTGTGCTCACCTCCTTTCTGTTGACTTCTTCATCCAACTGCACATATCTCTCAAATAGGACCTTGATGGTTCTGCAGACCAGTGCATATTGTTCCTGAGGTTAGAAGGCAAATATCCAACTTTAAAAACGGACAAAACCAGTTACTGGAAAAGAAAAGAAAATTCACACTAGCTGATAAACGCGTATGATAAAGAAGAGTTAAAAAACAACAACAATAACAGCCACCTTGGTTTGAACCAGAGAGGGCCTCTGTGTTCGCATATCTTTAACCAGGTCATAGATGCTGAAGTCCACAGGCATCATCTGAAAACAGACAAACAAAGTGTGAACTACCATGCTTCCTATCTCATCATAAATGTTGTTATTGAGTTGCTGTTAGGTTAAATAATAACTGCAAAATATCACAATACACAGTAAAATCCTCCGTTAATTTAAGTCTGGTATGGAACCAATTGGCCACATCAAGGAATATCTGACCTGATCCTTCAAAAGGTTCCAAGTAAAATCGATGGCACACAGAGCTCCTGTTCGACCACAGCCAGCACTAGAATCATAATCACATATTAATCACTGTGCATTCAGTTCCTTAATAACTTACAAAAACTAGGACTAATCATCGATAGCTGCAGCCATAGTACTGCAGATTTTTTCCAGGCCTCTCGACTATGAAAAATATGTCACGTTTGTGAGGAGCTAAGAGTCATACTCAGCGTAATTTGTAATAGCGGTCTACAGAAGATGACTTTCCCGCATGTGTGGTGATACATGCCTGTCTGCCTCTAGCTCAACATTCCATTCCTGCCACCTCATCCTCTGAACAGGTGTGGGCATGGTATCATATGACAGGTTTTGATGCTAATGTGAATAGTCACCACATTATTCTGCCATTTTTTTTTTTATTTCAATGAAAATTAATGATGAGCAAAGTACACTGGCCAGCCCAGAAGGTTACTGGTGGTGTGTGGACAGTAGAATCCACGGTGTTAATTTAAGTCTGAGAATGCAAAAATGGACAGGTGCTCATGCCTAACTGTGCCTCGTGGTTTTGTGGTTATTGTTCTGTTCAGCACATGTTGTACACAGGAAAATCCTCAGTGTTCACTTATCCATTTGTAACTCTGAGTGTACACAAGTACACTCACCAAGTAATTAACAATTTACAGTGTAGGTTTCGCAAACCATGTTGTGCAACTTTCTAGATGTAGATTAAGCCTCCTGCTAGAAATTTGACCAACTTTTCAAGCTTGACTCAAGACAGTGAATGCTTCAGCAGAGTGACAGTCAGCCACAATTATAGAAACAGACATGACAGGAAATGCCCCATGTGCTTTCAGGCCGGGTGGGCTGCTGGTTGTCCACCCACAAACACTTCCTGTGTCAAAGAGGCGTGTCTGTGTGTGTCTGTTTGTCTGAGAACAAGCTCAGATTGCCCACATACAGTACCACAATGTTTCTTCACTGCCTGGAGAACAGTGCAAACTGCAAACAAATGTATTTTCCAAAATTTTAATGATACAGTCATTACTCTCAAATGTGCCCAAACAGAACTAGAAGCACTAGACCTCAAACAAACACAATCACAGCACATTGAAATGTGTTGAGTTGTGATGAGTCCGATTGGAAGCGGAGAGGTTCATGTGTCGATGCTGTAACGGAACAACACAAATAGACCCAGTCAGATGAATGCTGACCTGCAGTGGATGCATATGGGTACTTCGTCATGGGGCTGATAGGAACGCATTTCCTGCAGGAGTTCCAGTATGGGAGGGATGGAGTCAGGAACACCATGGTCTGGCCAGTTGATATAGTGCAGCTGATGTAAAGTACGGCTACACTGAAACAAAAACAAAAAGCTTGTGAACAACTGTCTGTAATAGTAGCTTTTAGGTATAATTTACTAATAGCCTATCACAGATAAATCTAGAGTCTTTTCTATTCTAGTACCAAGACAATACTGAACACATTAGGAACGTTTGATGCTATGAATGAACGTTGTTACAGAAAGGATATTGCTTGATCAAAATGCTAAACTGAGACTACAGTAGCGTTTCTATGATGTAGAGTTTCTATGATGAAACATTCTGCCTGTTGTGGTCGCTAACAACACATAAGCTGATAATCTTCTGTTTCTCCAACGAGAACTATCCAGACATCAACATTCACAGTAGGGGTGCAGTATAAACACAACTTACACTGTTGTAGGTCACATGTAGCGTCCTTGTCAGATAGTCTCCTTTACTTTCCTCATGTTCCTGCACGTGAATAGACAGCAGTGCAGTTTTAGGTTATCAGAGCAGAGAAAGACGGTGTACCTCTCTCTACTATTTAAAAAAGGAGATGACATGGTAAATGTATTTCTAAAGCGTGGACATAATTTTACGAAACTTTCGATTTGCTATGGAGATGTGAGTAAAGCATTAGTCAGCAGGCAAGATGTGTGAACATTGACCTATAGTATCTACACTAGTTGTGTGTATATAGCCAAATGTCCTCATTGTGACTTGAGTTAACTTGAGTAATAGTTCAGTTATGTGTATGGCGATATCAGGAACCAGTTCAAATAGGAAGTGGTCAGTAAATGGACACACTCACCCAGGAAATTGTAAACGGCTCACAGACAAATGGCTCCTCTCGTCTCTCTGGCCAATATCGCTCACACTTTTTCTGTAAACGAGAGTTTGAGACAATCATCTTTTGATCAATTAAAAATGGAACCGCAAGATCCTCAGTTTTCGGTTTAATTTTGAGAGTGAAAAAAAATCACTCTCAACCACTTGAACCCTAGCATCCCTATTCTGGAGGGAACATTAACTTGTGAGCTTGTAGATCTGTTATTTTCGGCAAAGAGATCTTTAGTGTAGAGAGGGAAACAAGAGCAGACCAAGTACAGAGCCAACTCAAATCAGGTTTACTAAGTATAGAGGGTTTAAGTGGTTAAAGATCTACTTTTATATGAACACTGAGGATTTTGCAGATATTTAGGAGATGAAAATGTGAATGACCTTACCCTGCCCATCTCAAACTCACGGCAAGCAATCACTATGACCTAGGGAAAAAAAAGAAAAACAACGAGAGAGAGAGAGAGAGAGAGAGAGAGAGAGAGAGAGAGAGAGAGAGAGAGAGAGAGAGAGAGAGAGAGAGAGAGAGAGAGAGAGAGAGAGAGAGAGAGAGAGAGAGAGAGAGAGAGAGAGAGAGAGAGAGAGAGAGAGAGAGAGAGAGAATCCAGTGTTTTATTAATTGTTCTGTGACATCATTCACTTTATTTTGGACATTCATCTTCTAAACTTTGTACTTGCAAGTTATAGAACAGAAACAATGAAAGGCACGCACGGTCCATCTACTGAATGTCATTTCCTAATTTCCCAATTACTGTCTTACCTCTATGTTGTACCCCCAAATCATCCTCCAGAAGTCCTTTACTGTGTGTGGCAGAGGACCCTGAGTGGCAATGTAGGCACTGGACCCTGACACTCCCTTTGCACAACATACAGTAGAGAATAGAATCAGAATGTATTGTCATCATACTGAGGTACAACAAAATTAAGCACACAGAGGAATTCTCATTTTTGTACAGTAGCTTATCACTCAGCCCGTTGTTCTTCTTACTCCATACTGTAGGTGTATGAAGTAAATGGCCGCCATTTGAATAAGGTAAATGACTGTATAATTACTGTAAAAATCTAAAAGGGAGAGAGGCAATGACGCAATTGCAAAATTCAAATGCTAGAACATGAATGGTACCATGCAATTACCTTGATGAAATTGGCATTGATGTAATCCGAGTCATTTTTTGAGATGGTGAGGTTGAGCTTTACTCGGCTGTGGTCAACTAGAGCAGAGAGGGAGGCATACAGGTTAGAAAATGCATTCTTTCTTTTTTTATATGCTGGTAATTTTAAACCTCTGTAAGTACCAACTGGATAGGAATGTAATCATTTGTAATAAGCACATGAAAGTGCCATAAAAATAATACAAGGGAAAAAGTCCAAAGTCAGCTTGTATATTTGATCATTCCTCATACAGTATTATTATTATTATTATTATTATTATTATTATTATTATTATTATTATTATTATTATTATAAACAATCGCAGTATATGTAAATAATATTTGGCCTGAGCACAGTATACACTTAAAAGTGGTGCATGGGTCCATCTTTACATTTTCAGAATGAAATGAACAGTAACACTAATGTGTGTTGACGGACGGCTCTTACAGGGGAGAATGTCCTTGTATCTGTTCTTCTTGATGTTGTCCTGCCCTTCTGCTACCTTGGTGGGATATGTCTTGTCTGTGCGGTACTTAGTTGACTGCCTCCTGAGCCTCTGCAAATACAGATTAGCCAAATCACTGAATTTTCAGTCCCATTTAATCTGAAAACAATTGATTCAGTGCAATTGATCTCAGTGTTAATATGAACATTTGTCAGGTAATCCACTTGCCCATTGCATTATCTCGTCTGTGACAGAAACTATAGAGATTATTGCTACATTATGTGGCTGCTGGGTATAAAGTTACTTGGGGTTATGTTGTGTCACTGTAGTTTCTGAGATTTAGGCTAATATTCAGATAAGGGTCCCCATGCATTTGTTCAACAGGGATAGGGTTATGGTGATGTGAAAAGTACAGTACTATAGAATGTGGAACTACCAGTATAATAATAATATAGTACAAACGGTATACTAACAGTACAGTCATGGTAGCTGTGACTCTAACTTAAGTGAATCTTTAGAACTGCAGTACCAGTTACTAATTAGACTGAAAGGGTCATGACGCGCATGATGATAAACTGTCACGGTGCCAAACTGGGAGGATTTCCACACTGGCTCAGTGACTGAGAGTGACACTCAAAATAAAGTCACGGCACATCTTTGCCTATTTTCCAAAACACTGGCCTTTTTGTTCAGAGCCCTGTTCTCACAGTCCTGACACAGTCGGTTAAAAGGCCTTGTACGCCATCTGCGCCCACCAAGACTACAGAGCGCTATTTGTACTGGGCGGAAGTGATGCAATAGTCTCGCTCCCCTGGAGTGGTCAGGGCAGCAGAAGCATGACAGCAGTGGAGCGGCATGTGAAGCACAAGGCAGCTATCCTCAGGCACTGAGAGGCAGCTTAGCACCATGGCAACTGCCTTCTGAGTGATGTCATCCTAGGGCAGTGGTCCTCAAACGGAGTGCTGAGGCACACTGGTGTGCCGTGAGACAAGTTCAGGAGTGCCTTGGGATTTTGTTACAAGCGGGCATTGATATTGCAATATATATAACTATAGATAAAACATAAAACTATCAGTTCTTTGTTTGTACTTATTTCCGTAGTCTAACCATTGGCAACCCTGGCATCCCTATTTTTAGGCCAGGTTGAAAGTGTTTAATTTGTATTTTTAATAATAATTGTATTTGTTTTTTACACATTTTCAAAGATTGTGTAAATTTTTGCTCGTTTTGAACATTTGTGAAAATATGAAAAATGGCTTAAGTGGTTGTTACACTTTTTATTTGGCATTAGTAAATGAAAAATGTTTGCAGAGTGATAAGCGTGATAACACCTTAATTCCTAGGATTTGAATACAGGTGTGCCTTAAGATTTTGACATGCCCTTTGGTGTGCTTTGGACATGGGCCCAAAAAGTTCCTAGGGCAACTCTTTTAGGAGCAGTGTGTGTGTGTGTGTGTGTGTGTGTGTGTGTGTGTATGTGTGTGTGTGTGTGTGTGTGTGTGTGTGTGTGTGTGTGTGTGTGTGTGTGTGTGT
Organism: Gymnoscopelus microlampas; assembly: GCF_963454915.1. Lineage (NCBI taxonomy): Eukaryota > Metazoa > Chordata > Actinopteri > Myctophiformes > Myctophidae > Gymnoscopelus > Gymnoscopelus microlampas. Next base: position 42,584,575 of record NC_139947.1, on the reverse strand, counting down.
GTGTGTGTGTGTGTGTGTGTGTGTGTGTGTGTGCGCGCGCGCGTGCAGGCATTGCAGCATGTGCACGTGTGATAGCGAGTGTTCTGCATCAGCTACAGGTTTGCCTTGAGTTCCCCTTCTCTGTTCACTGCGCTTCTGTTACTACGGTGTAGCATCAGCTCAAAGAGGAAGCCCCTGAAATGATCATTGGTACAACACTCGCTGCCCAGAACAAAAACATTTTGCAACAATGGAAGGTTCTGACACACACACACAGTAGAAATGAAGTGCATAATACTGTAGTTCTCCTTTGTTAACAGCACTCTTACTGTGATGAGAACACACATATGCACAAGTGTACAAAATGTGACTCAATCAACTGTCAAACGTGACAGAGTATGAAATGTTCAATATCACTCAAGCAAAGTAGCAAAAAGTGACGTGACACTAATTTACCATGAATTCCCCGGCGAAGCCATTCTCTGCCTCCTCCTCCGCAGCCTCCTTGCTCTCTAGCTGTGCCACAAGGCTCCTCAGTATCCAGACCTGCTGCTCCATGGCTGGCTGTGCACTGCCTGGGATAAGCCACCTCTCTCAGGCATGTCAGGACACAAAAGGTCCTCCTCCACAGGTCATGGAGCGTGCACCCAGGGACCCGAGTTCTGGGGCTTCAGTGGATCTATTCCAGAGCTTGTGCAAAAGCACTTCTCTATTGCTACTCTCACATCAAGGAACTGTGTGTGTGACGCATGTGAGCTGCCTTAAAGGAAGCCAGAGTGAGCTAACAGGTTCTGTGGTCAGATTAAAAAGGTTGCCGCGCCCCCCCTGGGTGTCTCTCACTGGGTCCTAGAGCCATCCAAGTGTCTACTTACTGTACATGTGTGAGTGTTAGAGAGGGAAATAAGGGAGGTATTGAGAGAGAGAGAGAGAGAGAGAGAGAGAGAGAGAGAGAGAGAGAGAGAGAGAGCGAGAGAGTGCATACACAAGTTGAACAGCTGAGTCAGGGCGAGCTGCCAAGTACAGTAGTCTCGGGAGGAGGAGATAGCAGTGAGGATACTAGTGACTGAGTGGTGAAGGGTGGGTGTCAGGATTGTGTGTGTGTGTGTGTGTGTGTGTGTGTGTGTGTGTGTGTGTGTGTGTGTGTGTGTGTGTGTGTGTGTGTGTGTGTGTGTGTGTGTGTGTGTGTGTGTGTGTGTGTGTGTGTGAGAGAGAGAGGCCCTCTAACAATACTGGATCAACATTTATTTTCTTAATTTCCTTATAACCTAAAGGCCTCACTATAAACAACTCAAAGTGTTTTCAACAACTCTCAAGAAAGTATTTGAATGATTCAGCTGCAAATTTTGTTTTACCCCTGTCCCTGACCCAGACTTCCAATCTTATATTTTTATATTTTACTGACAAACAAGAAACAAATCAATAGTATTTTGTATTTTATTTATTTTTGCTATATTTCATGTAATTACTATGTCATTTCCCTCACAAGCAGGAATCCCATTGGAAAGCGAGCTGCTTTCCACTACAACACACATTTTCTAGTTTTAATAAACAATAATAAAGTTATAATAATATACATTTTTCTTTTGCCGATTTGAGATATGACAAATTCATACCCTAAATTGCAGAATGACCCATAGGCTACACATCCGCAATTAATAATCAAGCTTAGTAGGCTACTAGTACTACTCACACACACACACACACACACACACACACACACACACACACACACACACACACACACACACACACACACACACACACACACACACACACACACACACACACACACACACACACACACACACACACACACACACACACACACACACACACACACACACACACACTACTGTACATGAGATTTTATTTACTATTAGGCCTATGTCAAAATGCTAGATCAGGAGCTTAAGTTTCCTTTACGAAAAAAAAATTATGCGCAGAAGGTTTATGCCCCCTTCTGACAAGAAGAAGAAGAAGAGGAAGAAGAGGAATAATGCATGCCTCCAGCTTCTGAGCTCAAATATAATAGTCTGTTCATAAATTTAAATTAAAGTATTAAACCATTATGGTTAAGTTCAGAGGCATCTGGTGTAGGGCTATCATTTTGTTTTTGTTTTTTCAAAATCTTACCTATATCTTTAATGCCCCAACTTTCTTACAGAACATAATCTGAATGATTTAATATTTACCTTAAAGAAGTATTGACACACGTTTATTTGTGGTTTTTAGGTAGCCCACTGTATGCCTTGGTTTCATGTGGAAGATTACTGTAATAGATATAAGATACCGTGTTGACTTTTGTGGCAAGAGCGCTCAACCAGTGCACCTGTTTCTTCTTCAGTAGGATGAGGACATCTAGTGGCTAAATAAAAGGAATATCCATTGTTGAAGGGGTATTTCCCTTTTAAAACACTTCTGGGGTAATTTTTGTCTACTCTTGCTTTTGTGTGCACCCCAGACCATTTTTAAGTTGCTTGATTCAATAGTTAGATGTTTGATATATTACATCAGACATGCCCCCCTCCTTTTAAGACCATTCAACTTCAATCTCCATTCTAAACATGTTAAAGGAGTGGTTGAAATTATTTTGTGCAAGCTTCCTGTGACTAGTTTAAATAAATGTGGCTGTTGTGAGATGCAGTTTCTTCTACTGTCTGTACTGTATACATGTGCCAAAGCTGGAGCTTGGTCCTGGTTTGGTTCTGTTTCTTGTGTCTCCTTTTGTTCTTGTTTTTTGTGCTGTTGTTTATTGTGTTGCCTTGTATGTGAGAGGAAGTACCAAGACAATTTCCTATCAAACTTGTTTTGAAATGGCAAATAAATACTTGAACTTGAACAGTAAACCACAAGTGGAACAGTGAAGACAAATGCCAAAGCTGCTCTACTTATGTAACAGGAAGCCATAACCACAGTCCATTGCTTCAAACATCCTTCTTAACCCCATCCATGTCCTGCCCCCTAGCTATAGCGAAGGGGCAGGTCACAGATGGGGCTACACATCCTTCTTAAACAATCTTTTAATTTTTTAATCACAATTCCCTTTTTTCACACCAACACAATGAAGACATTTTATCTAATGTTACTTTTTCATGGTAATTTGGGTCTTTTACTTACAAATTAATTCACAAATGTAATTTTCTTGTATGGTTTCATTTTGGCTTGATCGTTTCAAGAGCAACCTTGTGTAATGCTTGTTCACATTTCCAAAAGTCAATACAAATAGCATATTTTATCATCTGTATCACATAATATTACATAATTGTCAATGTTGTCAAACTGCTGCCATATAATATTTATTATGAGGAACACCACAATGTCAATGTTGCTGAATGTACAGTATATGACACATTTGATTTATATATTTAAAATAATCAATTAAATTGCCTATGTTCATGTCGCTACAATAGCAGTGACAGAATGTTCAGCTCCAATGTGATCAAACACAGATCAAAGTAATAGTTGGGGGTGAATTCAAACTAGTCTGCAATTACAACACAAACTTTCGGTAGGCCTACAGTAAAAAGTATTGGTGTCAAGGGACATTCCAGAGCCACTTCCAGAGATTTTAATGAATCATGAGGGCTTTGTCAAAGCAGAAGCCAAATACAAGTCTCACATCATAGATGCAGGAAGAAAAGGGATATTTGTAAAAGTCACAGGTCTTCAATTACAAGACAATATTGGGTCGGGATCGACGAAATGCAATATGCTGACATCATTGCTTCAATAAACGTGCTTGTCACTGATGGTAAGAATGAAACTTATTTTTGCATATTGTTAAAAACTATGTCAATAGAAAGAATCCTCCCTGTGTGGCAAAAAGATAATATAAAAATGTTCCTTCAGGCCAACCCATTTATGACTGTACTGATAGAATGAGGACCAGCATCACCTCTTCTCTGTCTCAGACTACATGGCTGAATAGATACGTAGCAGCAAGCCCATCATTTTGAAAGCAGAAAACACACTTCTCATACCAATCAAACACTCTGGGAACTGCTTGACAGCAGGTGTCATAATAACATTCCTCTGCTCATTGGATAACATACCTAAATATAGCTATTATTCATCGTGTTACTGTGTGTTGAACATACATTTCTTCAAAAATACCATTAAAATAAGAAAATATCCTGATCATTTCTTTCTTTTCTTTCTTGTTCTTCTTTTCAGGACATGGGAAGGCCTGCCACTTTGGTATTCACTGATCCATTGGGGTTACTTTGCATTCTTACTGGCAACTGTGTGGAACTGTGGATGGTGAACAATTGTACACAGGCAAGAATCTCAAGAACTTCTCATGAGACAGGGCCAGGTGTACTTTGGACAAATGTCCCATTTGGCTTGTTAACCTCCGTGTTACTCAAAAGATATTTGTGTTGACTTACATAGCATTGTATTTTGTGGTTAAAGGACAACTTTGTTTTTTTTTACAACCAAGGTTTATATTTTAGCTTGTAATTAAAGTAAATAAAAGATGAGTGTTTTTTTTTTTCATTTACTGCTTTCTATAGTTTTAGCAATTTTCGCAATCTTTCTTACAGTGGGCGGGGGCATTCTGTCCGGTGGCTAAATATGTATTTCTTACACAATAAAAAAGGTACGGTGGTCTTTGATGGCCAGATGTGAGTTATTGGGGGCTATCTAAAACATAAACCTTGGTTGTAAAAAAACAAAGTTGACCTTTAAGTTGTTTTCCCCATGGTTGTAAGCACACTTATGTGGCACTGCACACCATTCTCAAATCAACACCAGAGTCTTCAAGAACCCTGTCTTCCCCCCACTCCTCGTCAGATCTTCCCATAGAAATACCTGGTAAGTATAGTTGAAGCCTACATTGTTGCTGTCCGTACCTTGTAGAGCATTTTTCTGTATTTTTCTGCAGTCAGTCTGATTGCTTGTTTTTTGTCACATCTACAGTGCCACTCCTTGCCTGCCGTCACCATTCCTCTGGATCGTATGTTTTGGCTCTCGACCAACACGCTTGGACTCTGACTGCTCTCCTATGCAGGATTTTAATATACCCCTATGTATAGTTTATATATTATATATCTACATCGATACATAATGCTTATTCTGCTACCTGTACGTTTGTACGTATTCATGTAGATTTAAATATTTTCTATACATTAATTGCCCATTGTTACTGTTTTTGGACATCAAAACGCCTGGCAAGGCATTAACCCTTTCCTGTCTCCTGAGTGGCATTTGGGTTCGTAACACAACTCAGTCACAACAGGGTCTCTAAAATAACTGCACGCACGCACGCACGCACGCACGCACGCACGCACGCACGCACGCACGCACGCACGCACGCACAGACAGACAGACAGACAGACAGACAGACAGACAGACAGACAGACAGACAGACAGACAGACAGACAGACAGACAGACAGACAGACAGACAGACAGACAGACAGACAGAGCAGCCTATCATTGCAACAATTGTAAGTAGATTGACAACCTGAAACTGCCTGTGCTATTGCAACAACATATTTTCAATGGCATGAAATATGCCAGCCCAGAGCCAGGATCAAGTGAATAACTTCACACAACAAACAGTGCTATGGTGCATTAATTAGGGTTTCTCTGTTAACCCTGGTGTGAACCTACACAGTAAAATCCTGAGTAAAATACTCTGAATTTTACAGTGTACTGAAAGGGTGGTTTATTTGGAGACTTCAGGTTACAAATCCAGCAAACATTATTTTCTTTTTTCATTGAGATTTTATTTGTAAAATGTGTGCTTTCTCTGCTCATGTGAGTGAGTAAACTAACATAGCTATGACAAGTGTTTATATTCATTCCATTCCTCCCAGGAAAGGGTCATACAATAGAGCATTATGAGAATACGGGTGTGTTCTCAGGTTTTCTGATGCTGTACTTTTCACAATAGCAAGACACACCCATCAGATCCGGGCGGAAATGACATAGCACTTCCAGCCAGATCACACATATTAGGTTCATAATGAGGTTTCTGGCAAAAAAACAATGTCTATGCAGGCTTATGCCTAATGTATATTTAGTTGAAAGACAGTGTAACTCACTGAAAATGACAACTTAAAAATGTGTAATTGTGTTGAATATCTGTTATCTTCAGCTTTAACCTTTGTTATTATCTGAGATACAACTCAATAGTATATATGGCATGGGCACTGAGATGACACAAAATATGTGGACACCTCAGCAGGTACTGTATAACATGTGATCATATTCATTCATTCATGTTAAGCAGGCCTATTTAGGAGCAAAGGTTGTTTCCAGAGATACAAGAATGCAAATACCATTCCAGAATTTGAAAATGTATCTCTTGAACAAATAATGAATTAGCAGTGAGGTGTTTGTACAACATAACAAAGTATATCATGTAAAGGGTTTTATAATATGGTTGGTGATCATAATATGACGATGATTATCGTCATCGTCAACTTTATAAACTTAACCATAAAAAGATTGTCATTGATCCAGCAGACAGTAGGGTGTCATTTAGTTTTACTGCTTTTCAACCACACACACACGCACACGCACACGCACACGCACACACACACACACACACACACACACACACACACACACACACACACACACACACACACACAGGAAGCTATAGAGTAAGGGTGTGCTGTGACACTACAATTACCGTCTGCAATTCAAACATATTTCCATTTGAAGACCAAACAGTTTTTCAATGAGACCAAAGTTTATCTAGTAAACCACTGATTGCACACTTTGTTTTGAACATAACCTGGGGTTAGCTGACATAGAGCTTAATTCGTAGATGGACGCTATATTACCCCATCCTAAATGAAAATATAGCTCTGTTTTACTCAGTTCCAGACTGGCAATGCTTTTTGTTAGTTTTTATTTTGCCAACATTAAATGTAATACGGACTCACACAGTGTGGTGTGTTGTATTGGTGTCTAGTCAATCAATAACCTACGGCATTATATGACTCCACTGATTTGATTTGATTTGATTAGATGTCATAAAAGAAAACATGTTACATGTTTATCGGAGAAACGGATATAAGCACAACAAAGTCATGAGACTTTATGGTACTGTTTTGCAATTTCAGATGCCATCAGGAGCAGAAAGATATCTTGTCAGGTGAATAGGTTGGTTATACTTTTACAGGCTATTGAAAATTTAAACAATGGGTGTAACACTGACTGTCACAGGAATAAAATAAAAGCTCAAATATGTTATTATGAGAGTCTCCCTTAGTGCTTTTTCACAAGAGATATTCTAAAAGCATGCATCCGTCTGTGGCCTCATATACAGTATGTATGCCAATTGGGGTCCTTGACATTAAAAACGTTTGAGAACCACTAGACCGACAGATCAGCTAAATGATGTGCTTTCACTACTTTATATATAAAAATAACAAATGAGGGCTGGGATTTAAATTCCTAAGGCTGACGATACGTAAGGGTTTTAGTTTTAGTCCCATCAACAGCCTACATAAATCATTACTTTAGGTAGTGGGGCCAGTGCCACCAATTGAAACGTAGGCCTACATGGCATTTTATGGGTGGGATGTTTGATGAGTGTGCTGTGTAGATTGTATTCTGATGGATTTGTCACCAATTTCCATGGAAGGGAGAGGTGTGTGTGTGTGTGTGTGTGTGTGTGTGTGTGTGTGTGTGTGTGTGTGTGTGTGTGTGTGTGTGTGTGTGTGTGTGTGTGCGCGTGCGCGCACGCGCGCCACTAAGGCCACACCTCTATAACCGGAAATCCATAGAGAGTGACTGGCAGAGCAATACAGCTGACTGGCAGACAGCTAACTGGCAGAGACCATAAGTATACACTGCACACACTTAACCTCACACAACCTTCCTCATTCAGCGACACAGCCCACTGGATATATTGCAGTAAGTATGCTAACCTCTAGCATAATGTTATTGCTTGTACCCGCTTATCTACAAGCTATCAGCGCGTCGTGTCAGCTTAATAACGAGATAAACTTAGCTTTTAGCTGACCCAACAACCGGAACTTCACCACGACGTTGATGAATAAATAACGCTAGCCTGTCGTGTGGGCAACAGACGGGTGGTTTAGCTGGCTGGTTGGTCTTTTGTTCAACTTACACGCTGTATCAACTCAGAATCGTCTAGCTGCAGCTAGGGGTGAGGTAGCCATGGATACACGACCGACCGTCATGGATGAACTTCAACCTGGTGTTTGACTTTCTCCATTTACGGCCCGTACATCTACATTAACGTTCGGATTTCAAATATACAGTGCTTACCCCATGGCTACGGGTGTTACAATTATGTAAGTACCCGCGGAAGTACCCGTGTCTTCCGTATTGTTCAATAAAAAGCATGTTAATCCGACCGGTGGCCATTTATAAAGTATCAGAGTGCAGTACACCTACCAGCCGATAGGGTCGCGTAGTTGAAAGCATATGGTGAAAATACGGAGAAAATGACCACCGATCGGATTAAAATGTTTTTTTATTGAACAATACGGAAGATTCGGGTACTTCTGTTCTGAGGGACCGTACATAATTGTAACATCCGTGCCATGTCATGATATGACAGTCATGTTTCAGAGCTAGTAGTTAAAGTGGTTATTGTTATTGTTTATTACAATTCGGGGAACGTGTATTAACTGTTAATACCTTTAATAAACTCAGAGTCAGTTGTCATTGCCAGGAAATCAACAACACAGAGAGGATCTACACCCCGTCCAGACGTCATGACCACCGTGGGCGGCTTATACTACTGGCTCTTAATGAGCAGCTTTGTCCTGCTTGCTGTTCATGGTAAGTACTGTTACTGTAAATTATCTGTTTATGCTTATTTTCATCGTCGTCGTACTAAGGTGTCGCTCGCCGGAAAAAGCCGCTCCTGTGACAGTTGTGAGCTTCAGATCGGCCATTTCCGGCGATTGACACCGTCGTACGTCGGGTTTGCAGCCCTGCCAACCCTCCTAACCCTCCTTGATCATGAAGGAGTCTCCTTGAGGACTCTGTGGTTGTCATTTCTCCTTTGTTTCTCCTTGATTTGGTATCAAACTCCCAAAATTCACCAGAACACAGGAAATTACATCTACTATGTTAAAAAAAGTTTCTGGGTGAAGGGTGTGGTCAGAGATATAGAGATACATACAGAGATATTCACTTTTAAGCAATGAATGGTTATTATTAAATATGGGTCTTACATAGCCCTATAATGTCTGTGATCTTACATACATTTCATGTATTACAAATACACAGCCATAGATCGGTCCCACCCACACACGGTTAGCAGAGTGATCTGCGCGGCATAAAAGTGTCATATTATTGGGTGAGTCTGTACTCACCCAATAATTAATTCCTAAGACTTGGAGTCAGATATTGTCCTCTAGTTTCATATCCATTTGAAAACCCGTGTTTAGTAAAATATCTCCACTTTTCCACGAGATTACATGAAATGTATGTAAGATCACAGACATTATAGGGATAGGTCTTAAATTGCTTCAGTCATCAAATTAATTTCTGTTTTGCGTTTTAATGGATGAAATTGTACCCATCGTTTTCCAATGCTAGTAAAGCAAGCCTGATAAAAGTATCAAACTCGAAAAATTCATCAGAACATTAGAAATAACATCAATATGTCAATACAATATTATATCTGCAGTGGTTTGAGGGGGTCTCCCTAACCTTTTTTTTTTTTTCTTCATTGAGAAGAAATGTAGACCCATAGGTGTTGGGTAGGAGAACTGTAACTCTTGACAGTAGGGCTGGCAGTTTAAGCAGGAATTATTGACAGTAGGGCTGCACATCATGATGTTTTCATATCATATGTTATAGTAATCAATCAAAAAACACATTTCAGAAAACATAAAATATGCAAATAACATTGTGGAATATTGCGATGATGATATGACTCACAACAACTATTGAAGTATAGGCTACACTTTTAATGTCTTTCTACCTTTAGGTTTTTGCTGCTAACATAGAACCCAGAAAATTAATAGACTACTGTATGCACAACAAACAAAAACATGCTTATACCTGGATTGTTAAAATGCTTGTTGATTTTGCGATGCCGATACATGTTTCGATATTTTGTGCAGCCCTACTTGACAGAGCAGTAGAATTTTGCTCTACCAAGCGTGAGACCTGGGTTTGAATCCCGGTTGGACGTGAAACTTAACGCATCCACTTCAACTTACAACGTATCGCTTTTCTTTCATAGCTCAAGACTGTCCCAAACCCACAACTGGACCTGCAAACACAGTTTTGATTAGCGCCGACATCCTCAAACCGACGTTTCCGGATGGAACTACCGCTACCTGGGAATGTGAGACGGGCTATGTAATCGAGGGGGGCGATAAGAGACAAACATGCAGCGCTGGAACCTGGACTCCTGCTGTTGTGACACTTGAATGCGACAGTAAATATTTACACTTTTTATCCTTAAACGTTGACTGCTATTTGTAATAAAAAAGAAGGTAAAAGTAAAAAAAAAACAGTAATCATCCCAATCATCTCTTATTTTGAAAACTCTGAAATGTAACAGGACTCTTAATCACAGTTTATCACCCAATGACACTTGCAACCATATATTCTATACTACAGTGTATATAATATTTTTAATGGATTTTCTCCTGCTAAAATTATTATTGTTTTCTCTTTTTCAGGGAAAAGTTGTGGCTCAATTCCGGAACCGTCTAATGGAAGAATAGATTTTCCTGAGGGGAATCAGTTTGGCGACAAGGCTGTGATAACCTGCGATACTGGGTTAGTGATGACTTGACTTGTCTTGTTTCTGTTTCTGAAGTTCATGGTTGACAATCTGGGGTATATTTAAAATTATATTTTGTTCCATGGACTTTCACCTAAAAGGCTTAACAAGTAAATTTGATACCATTTTGTCTAATGATAAAATACTTTCATTATCTGCTGTACACACTACGTCCCCACACTGCAAAAACAAAGAGGGTGTTATTTTTAATTGTAAAAAAAAATAGGCTTAGTTTTATTAGATTTGTATTAGTTTTATTTTAAATGTAATAGGCTCTGTGCGTATCTGTAGCATATCGGTACCCTTTTCTGGTTCGTTTTCCCATATTTTCGTTTGATTGGCCCATCAGCAGATTTGAACTGGAATCATGTGAATATGTGTTTCCAGTTCAAATGAAGCTATGGGAAAACAAACCAGTATTCAACCTTCTGAAAAAACATGGGACTACAATTATGCACAAAGCCTACTGTATGTGAGGTATTTGTCAGTGGTGAGTTCAATTAATGAACATTTTTAGATTTAGAAATCTAGATTAGATTTCTTTTCACATTAAATGTTATGTTATTTGTTGCTGTCCTACAAAGGTAAATGCAATAGCTGAACTTTTGGTCAAAATGAAGTTATTAGGGCACTCGGGTGGCACAGTGATAAAGTGCCTGCCTACCACGCAGAGTCTGGGGGTTTGAATCCACCGCGTTGCATCTGGTTTTGTCAAGTGTCTATACGTTTTGGTGAGGGAAGCTGGGTGGGGATGGTGATATTTGTCAGCAGGGAGTGTTGGGCGGAGAAGTAGGACAAAGGCTCTCCCGGTGGGGGCTCCTCGCTGGCTGGTGAGCCAGTATAATACAACACACATTGCTGTGTGGGGAGGAATTAATTAACAACTAAATTGGGGGGAAAAGTTATTATTAAGGTCAAAGGTATCAGCCATCATGATTTTTGCGGAGAAACAATTACCTCATGAATACGTATGCATTATTGCTTAATATATACCTATAACCCATCGGCTGGCCAGTTGAAACACTTTAACCACGGGAACCCAAGTGTACCTATTGTGAACATCTTATAATAGGCAAACATTCAGTGAAAAACATGAAAATAGCAGATCTACAAGCTCACCATGCATTGATGTGTTGTGAGCCTGTAAATCTACTATTTTTGGCAAGAGATTTGGTGAGAGGAAAAAATTAGGGTGACAATTATAGACCCCTGGGGGACACGGTCAACAAAGTATCTATAGAGATTAAGTAGTTAAGACATTTTTATCAGTTTGATACTTTGCGTAGTTACTGCGTAGGGCAGTATAATAACCGTTTGTCCCATCACAGTAGAATTGCATGCACATGTTGTCTAAATCCTGCTGGAATGTTCAAATAAAGTCTCAGTGTTCATTTATACATTTCAGTTCAGTTAACACTCAGGACAGGAGTTTTTAATGTCTTTGTCCTGGTTTCCCCCAGTTACAATTTGGTACCGGCAGTTAGTAATGAACGAAGTTGTGGAGCTGATGGGACCTGGATGGGCAGATTTGGAAGATGTGAAGGTTGGTAATCAAAATACACTTAAATAAGACCGTAAAGTAATTATGTCTTTTCTCCATTTCTTTTTCTCGTTTCTCCGTTCTGATGTTTTATATTTATTCTACAGTGGTTAAATGTGGAAAGCCAGGTGACATTGAAAACGGCAGATTCAGTCCAGTGAATGACGATTATGATTATGGAAATGTTGTGACATACAAATGTAGTAAGGGTTTCACACGCAATGGAACGGAGTCGTTAGACTGTCGAACTGATGGGCAGTTCCATCCGGCACCTCCAACATGTATAAGTAAGTTTCAGTGTTATTTTCAACCATTCCTCAAACATTTGTTCAATATTTTCAACCCTTCCTCAAACAATTATTAGATGGAATTATTATAATTATTATATATAAAGCCTTCTAATTTTGATAACCATTACTGTCAACGTGTCCCATATTTTTCAGCCCATCTTAAAATTGTTTTTCTTTGTTCTCACAGTAGTCAAATGTGAAACGCCTAATGTCCCAAATCTGAAGCGGTTTGAGGGTCCTCCACCCCCTTATGGATATAAGCATCATGTGACATTCAAGTGCGATGATGGATTTGCGATTGTCGGCTCACCCAGTGTGACATGTGAAATTAGTGGGTGGTCACCTCCACTTCCACGATGCAAAGGTATGGCTAATGTAGCTCTGGTCCATTGCTTTAGCGAGTTCTCTCTTAACGCTATGCCAGGGACTAAGTATTTCCTCATTGACAAGGTTTATGATGTCTACACTTTAGTAAAATAAAGAAAATGGTACTTTCGCTACTCATGGAAACAAAGACGGTTGTACAGTAGGTTGTTGGAAGACTCTCAGAACCCCACCTTTGGTGTAAAATCCACCCTTTTGCCATAAAATATATATACACCAGATGGGAGAAACCTTTATTGACTTACTTGCCACCTACAGATCCAGTCAATGGCATTGACCAAATATAGCCTGATTTATACTTCATCATACAGTGTTCACATGATGCGACATGCAAGTTTGTAGATCTGGTATTTTCAGCGGGAAACACTGTCATACAATGGAGTATAAATTAAACCGACACTATGTAATGTTGGGTATCAGCGGCCACTTTGGACACATAACATGATATGGCAGCCAAAGTGCTGCGTTTTACACACGTGGCTCATGTTCCCGGTGCTGGTGCCGGTCCGTATCACAATACAAGCACACTAGTCATACCCCGGATGTGTCCTATGCGCCCGACGCAAGACACTGATACACTGACACGCAAACTTGCAATGTTTCAGCATACATGTTTACCCTCCCTGATAACACTTGAAATTGACCATGAAAAGAAATCGTTTAATATGGTATATGGATTGTAATCCATTAGAAACACACACTGGACACTGCCATTATAGTAACGTGTCAGTCGTCGTACCATTGAAGATTGTCAACGTAGGCTATTGCATCTTCACGATATGGACTGCACTGTTGACTCTTTGTTTTCGATAGTATGTAAAAGGTCCCAAAGAGAAACTTAGTTTGATGTCCTCGCAGCCAATCAGAAACAAGTATGTCACCAAGACCTGGTGAGGACATGCTGTGATTGGCCAGTCGTCGCTTTGACCGGCAGTTCTGCCTTTTCTTCGTTGCACGTGACTTCTGTCTTTTGGGAGGAAGGGGCGGCCTCTATCCTGAATTTAGCCAATCGCAAGCAGTTGCTTGGTAGAAGTGTGATGTAGGCTGGAATTATTAGCAGATCTGCAGTGAGCTTGTAGGTCTGCTATTTTCAGTCCTGCTAAACTCCAATGTGCCCATTGTCCAAACGAGAACCCGCATCAGGCAGGCAGAGTCCTGCAGCAAAATGGTGTGTGACACAGTATAAGGGGCGGGCGGTCCCCAGGTGAAACGATTGATAAATAGGGAATCTTCTCTTACGTGTTTGACGTTCCTACCTGTGCTACCTTAGAGCTCGAATGCCCGGATGAGCCTCATTGTCTCCCCTATACATAATACAGTAAAACCCCTAGCAGGGATCCCCTTGAGTCTATAAAGTTGTGGAAGGGTGTTTGCTATTGCTTACAAATTGAACTTTATAATTTTGTAGGACATAGTATGCTATATAGTTGATACATACATAGTACCGCTTTAACCCATTAAGACCTGGAACGCATCTGTGTCACTTTAGATTTCTTTGGCTATTCAAAAATAGCAGATATACAAGCTCATAGCGCGGCACCGAGTGCCGCGCTATGAGCTTGTAGATCTGCTATTTTTGAAAAATCTTGACTTTTTTTGTTTTAGATTTAAAAAACAACAACTTATGTTTCTGATTTAGAAAACATTTTTAAGAATCGCATCAGGTCTTAATGGGTTAAGTAATGGACATGACTTATTGTGGGACTTTCATTTACATTTTTACCTTTTTCTTGAAATATGTGGCCTGTAGTCAGAGGTTGCTGAAAACAAATTCTGAATTATCTATGGGGAAATGTGAAATGGAAAAAAGAAATGTGTAGATTTCTAATGACGGTATTATTGTGTACTCAATTGTTCAAAATGCTCCAGTTGAGGGTGGTTGTTGTTTTTCTTCACATGCCAACTGTGTGTCCATGTGCGTCATCAGGTAATCCTTTGATTGGACTTTCCCTGGTTTTCCTTCTACTCCAGTTGTGTTCAGTCTGTGTTAAACAGCAAACTGGTTGTGGTTGACATTTTTCTGATGGCTTTTAGTGAAACAAAGTTGTAAAACAACTTCAGCTTTTTTGTGCAATCTCAACACATACGGTACCTATTTTGGAGATGTAATTGAATGATACAAATTCCTGGCCTAATACGCTTGTATGCCTTTATAGCGATTCCAACTACCACCCCCCCCACTACTACTACTACTACTACTACTTCTACTACTACAGAGACAGCAGGTAGTCCATATTGCCATTACATCTAAAATGCTGTAGTAAAGGGTTGTCAAAATCTCCAGCAAGGTCCAGCCCGTTGCCTCATTAATTTTTATTTTTATTCACATCTAATTATCCATGTATGGTAGCTGCTCTCTCTTCTTTTGCCAATGCCACACAGCCAAAGTGCTGTTGTGCGTACATGGGGGCAGCAGGTATACACCAGCTGAACTGAAGGCTGCAAGGGAAAGAGAATCACGGACCTTGCAGGAGATTTTCACACTCAATTAAAAGAGAAAGTGAGGTCATCCATTGCCTTCTGTGTAAGCACCGACATGACTAATGAAGCTGACTAATGAAGCTTAATTGGGAATCTTTATGCGTGTGCTGATGCATCTTTGAGACCACACCTCAAATTAATAATTCGGTGCATTTATAGACCATCAGGTAATCTTTAGGCTTGTCACAATTATTACATAATCGTCTAATCGCAATTATTTGAGATGATCGCAATTTTTGGTTTCATAATCGTTTCCATGTTGAAAAATGTTCATACATTTTCAAATATTTAAAAAAGCAGAAATAGCAGATATACAAGCTTGTAGATCAGCTATTTTTAAATGTATTAAATTATTAAATATGCACAATTTCTTTGCATATTTAATCATTGTATCATTGTAATTAATTTATCATCAATTTATTATCAATTTTTGATTACGAAGCCTAAAAGGCAAACGGAAATTAAATTGTTATTCATATGTTCCAATGCAAAACACACAATTAAATCCTCAATCACAATTATTTGAGTGACAATTCATTGTCAACTTAAATTTGTAATCGTGACAGCCCTAGTAATCTTCTGATTGCACTATCCCTGTAACGGCAAACCTTGGCTGCTTGTAATTGTGGCTTTTTCGTTGTGGCTTTTAGTCAAGCAATGTCATAACGTGAAACGGCTTAAACCTTTTTGTGCAAAGGGAACGGGAATTCCTGGCCTAATAAACCTTTATACCTTTTTATAGATTTTACTACCACGACCAGCCCACCTCCCACCAGTCGTTCTACTACAAAACGCTCCACTACCCCGCCAGGTAGTCCATGTTGTCATCATCGTCATCCTATATTTCTACAAAGCTCTGTGGCTCTGTGTGTCTTGTGTGTGCGTGCGTGCGTCCCCAAAATCTCTTCTGCTTTACCCAAATTCGAGCCGTTTAATAGCCTTTTTCCGAACCTCGCCATCAAATCGCCTACGTCTGGCCCATTTCATTTTTCTTAAATTTCTTTCTTCGTCGGCGTAATTCAAATTATTTTGACACCCCTGCTGAAGTATGTGTTGACATTGCTTGAATCTGGTTGTTTTGGCTTCAAATTTCTATGGTATTAACTTAAGACAAAGTGCTGTATTTACTTTACATTATTCTTACATTGCTTGGCCCATGTTGTGCAACTGATGATTAAAGCATAATCCAACATTTACACTGCGTTTGGGGAATGCTCTCATGTTTGTTAAAATGGAGAACTATTACTATTGCTTTGAATTTGTGTTACTGTTCTTTTGCTTTAGAAACAGATGGTGGAAAACTACCTGATCCTACCAAACCAAGTAAGTCCAAACGTGTGTGTGTGTGTGTGTGTGTGTGTGTGTGTGTGTGTGTGTGTGTGTGTGTGTGTGTGTGTGTGTGTGTGTGAGATTTTTGTGTTTCGACTCAAGCTGTTATCAAAAGTACCTCAATTTCCACAGCAATTCATAAAACAATATTTTTCTGTCCTGTTAATTGTAGCTAATGGCGTGGTTCCAACTCCAAACAACACACCAACAATTGTGGGAAGTGTCATAGGGGGTAAGTTCACATTACAGGGCCTAAACCGTCATGAAAACGTCTTTATATATATTTATATATACTTTTGAAAAGTAATGGAAATCAAATTTAGAAATATTTTAACGTCAACCATTTTGGATTAATTGGAGAATTCTAACCCCTAGTCTCTGCGGTGGTGGACAGGAACTTTACCCCTGCACCCTGTCAGATATCAAAATGATTCCTGATATGTTGCACCGATATGACTATATGAGCTATACTTACTTACACAGAAGGTGATGTCTGCTGTGTGGAAAGTCATGTGAGGAGAGAGCAAGACACAATCGATTAATAGCAAATTTAAGCCACCTGAAGATCTGACATCCTGAAATATAGCTTTCCTTAGCACATCTGTAGCACGGAGGTGTGACAGAACACTAGATTTCAGGGATCATATCTATCCATACTGCACTTAGATATCACACTTAAACCCAACCCCATTTCCATCACTTTTCCATGTTGTAAAGTCCTGTAAAAGTTATGGAAATTCCATTTGTCAAAATTTGTATGAACCCTGATGGTACTGTAGATAATAAAGATGGTAAAGAGTTGGAAAAAAAATATGATGCTACAGATATACAGTTGACTGATAATGTGTTTATTATAAAGAAGAAATATACCATTCATTTGCAATAACATATTCTAAAGATTAACTATGCAAGTGACAATGCACAGATGTCAAACTGTAACTATGTAAATGATAATGCACGGAGTGAGTTATTTTCGGTACACCTTGTGTATTGTCAAGCTTAGAAAACAACAGCCCGCAAACAATGTTGTCCTATTAACAACTTTCTAATCCGACAAACGGCTTCTCAAATTTGTTCACTACTGTTGTTAGGGTGTCTGGCAGGTTTTTTTTAATCTGAAAAACTATAACATTTTGCCAGAATTAAGGCCTTAAATATTTTGTCTGTAAAGTATGAAATATGAATTTCAGTGGCAAAGGTACCCTTATATAAGAGGTGGCACCCCTCGATTGGCATTGCCATCTTTGACCAACCAAGTGTAGTGTATTGTTATAATGCCAGGGGGCGCTATACATATCTGAGGCACCGAATGAATATTGAAAGAGTTTCATTATTTTTTGAGTCCGTGGTACAACAATCTTAACATTTTCATTAATGTGGCATACCTTTTTTGTTAAGTCATCCATTTTGGTTGAAATGTTTGGTAACACTTGGTATCCCATGTCTATGATGCCCATCCCATGTCTATGATGCATTATAAACATACTTATAATGTATTATACTCTGCTTATGACACAACTCGTAATGCTTTATAACAATAATCATAACACATTATAAAGCATTATATTATAGTTTTTGTATCTTTTATTGCCAAACTGCAATAGCTGATTCCATTCCATTACCATTTTGGCACAGTAAAGGGGAATGTCTTAAGATTAAAATGTGCAGAAAATGCATGAAGAGCCCTTCATATCGATATATAAAAAAAAAGAAGGGAGATGATATACTTCATTAAATAGATTGAATACTTTATTAACATGTTTGATAACAGTATGGCAGTAGTCAAAAAAGCTCTGTTGAAAGGATGACACAAAAAGCCCAGAGGGACTTGTTTCCCTTGTGGTCCATTGTATTCAATTAATCAGTAAGACATACAATACATTACATAGCTGTAAAAGCTCCAGTAGCAGCAAAAGATATATTTACAGAAAAAGGAGGGGTGGGGGCAGGGGGCAGAGGATGCCTCTACCAAGGGCCTCCTTCTGTGGAGCTCTTTGAGGGAGTGTGTTGTTTGACTCTATAGGCATAGCAGTGGCGGCCATTTTCTGGTTCCACTTCAAAATAATCAATGCATTTTTCCCATTGACATTTCCAAAAATATTTATATCAATTCATTTAAGCCTAGAATCAAGCCATCCAGGGTCCTGGTGAATCATGACCATAAAACATGTTTTTCTGTGATTTTAATTTAATTTTATATTTATTATATGATATACTATATTTAATAAATACCCTTTGTTTTGCCGTTTTCAAAAGGTTTTTCACAGAATCAAACGTTTTATGGTCATGATTCACCAGGACCCTGGATGGCTTGATTCTAGGCTTAAAATAATTGATATAAATATTTTTGGAAATGTCGATGGGAAAAATGCATTGACTATTTTGAAGTATTGAACTATTGTGAACTGGTTCCACTTCAAAATCACCACGGGGGGGGGGGGGGGGGGGGGCGTGGCATAGTAGCTGCAGACATACTTGTGGGGGGAAATGTTAAGTCAACCTTTTTATACCCCACAAAGATGTCCGCCGCTACCAAATGACACTTGTTGAAGCCCCCTTCAGGATTTTTGGCACGCACTATAGGGGCAAGTTGGTAGGGGAGAGAATTGATAGTCTAAGGTTATTTTTAAGTGTGGATAAGCAGTCGAGATCTTTAATGGCTGTTGGAAGGACATTCCATATTTTGGTGGCAGGGGGAAAGGTCAGAGGAGCTCCCTCTGGTGTTATGCCCATGGGCAGGTCTCACTCTAGGTGTTATGTCCATGGGCATGTCTCACTCTAGGTGTTATGCCCATGGGAAGGTCTCACTCTAGGTGTTATGCCCATGGGAAGGTCTCACTCTAGGTGTTATGCCCATGGGAAGGTCTCACTCTAGCGAAGTAGACTTTCAATGGACTGAGACATCTCCTTTTCTTTCTTGTCAAAATAGTTATTAGTTTTGTCGTCTTCGGAGTGGGTTGCTGTGTGTACTTGAAGAAGAAACGGTAAACTCCATTCAACAAACTATCTTTTGCCAAGCTAGCCTTTTTGCCCTTCCGTCTTTACGCATGGCCATAGGTTTGTTCCATTTTGCATGATACATTTGTGTTTGTGGAGCTTTTTTGTTTATCTCCAGAGATAATGTTGCCTCTGTCTGTTGTTATGCACCTGTCCGTCTGTCTGTGTCTATCTGTGCGCGGTTGATCTTGGAAACCACTGGACCGATCACCGTAGAACCTTTGCACGCTGCCAGTAGGCCAAGGAAGGCCAAATAAGCCTCATGGTGGCGCTATACCAGGCTTTTTATTATAGCTTGTAACTCTTGAACTATAGGTTGTGCAATCCAATTAATGTTTTCCCTGGATACCTCAACTCTACATATAGACCGCACTCATTTCCAGCTAACAATTATATTATTATTAATATATATGTGACATTCAGTCAAGCCCAAATTGTAATTGCATGGTGATGGGCCTCTATAGAGTGCACCTCCAACGCTGCTTCTGCCCACAGCGGGTGCTACAAATGCGCAAAGTTGCATCGTATGTCATACAAATGATATTTCCCCCCAAAGCTTCCTTGGGTCCTGGCAGTTGCAACCTACTTATCCCTGGCTAGGCAACTCAGCCTTGCGGAGATATGCACCCCTTTCTAGTGTAGATTTGGCATCCAAAATAACACCAGCCCAGGGTATTTGACTTCAAGCAAACTCGATATGCAGAGAATTGAAAAGTCTGTACAGTGCCTTGTTAAACCCTGGCTAAGAGGTCTGGTGTCTGCTAAAACGGTTAGGATGGTATTTTGACTGAAAAGGGGTGATGGTCTTTGTGTTACTATCTTGTGTATTCCAGCAATCCTTTCTAGTTCTCACTAAAGCTTAATTTATTCTTCGACGAAAAGTGACATGCAACTCAATGTCACTCAACAAAAACATGTATATTCAACTGAAAAGTTCCACTTTTCAGTTGAGAATATGCATTTTTGTGTCAAATGACATGTCACATAACATATTTCACCAAAGCCAAAGATGACCAGTCACTTTTGGCTTACAGCTCTCCTAGTGGCTACTTGGGAAATGTGACCCAAAAAGATGAAGAGAGGGAGTTATAGCGCGCTCGGTAAGAATAAATATATTCTGATTAATAGGAACAATGTGACTAAATAGGATTTTGAAAATAAAACTCTGCCCTGTTTGTGTGCTACTGTTGGCTCCTTTTTCCTAATAACTTTTTCGACTAACCTGGCACCTTTTTTCCTAATAACCATTAATACCAACCTGTTGGAATGTGTAAAACTGTCGGTTTCCTGTTTCAGAGGGGATCCTGTGAAACTTCCTGTGTGAAACCTAATGTAACTATTATCTAGAAATGACTATTTTGAAATATCCTACTTTTTTTTTGTCAGCTCTAAGCGTAGTGGCCTGGCTGACAATGGACCATTATAACATCTTATGAAGTTCCAAACCAAGCTGGAAGGATATGGCTGGACCAGCCCTTGAATGTACAACGCATGCATGTGGAAGGCCCTGTGGGTGGACCTTGAAACCACAAACCTTGCAACACGGTAATAATTAGTGCCATCATCTGCTTGTGCTGCAAGGGTGGCAAGCATTGATTGGCTGGCAGTGATTTATATCTTCTGTCTATGTCAAAGTCCACTGATCAAATGATTTATTTTCACCCCTACGCCCTGATTCAACTTTCTGATGTGTGTTGGATCTGCATCACTGCTGTTTTGATATTCTATAATTAGGAAGGAGGTCCCAATCTGTACCTTTTTGGTACTGTTGGTGCCATAAGTGATGGCATCACATAAAATATATCACATTGTCACATATTATAGCTAAAGTGAAGCTAAGTCGGCAACATATTTGCATGAAATGCAATGTTGTCTTTGGTAGCACTTAAATGGGGGGGGGGGGGGGGGGGGGTTCTGTGTTTTCCCTTACTTCAGGTATTGCCATCTTTAAATGATAGTTAATAACATAAAATTAAAATATTTGGACATAACTGAACATATTTGTGTTGAAAAAGAAAAACAATTATCACTTAATAAATCCATACAATTCTTTATATTTACCACTAGATTTTACCTGTTACGCACCTTAACTTGGCTTTTGCTGGCAAAATTATTGTAAAATGTAGGGGATCAAATCAGCCACATCAGCTATTCTCTTTGTCCATGTAATAGTATTGAAAGAATTGTGTGACTTGTTGCTCAAGTGTTGAGATTGTCACGTAGTCACGTACTATATGCCTTAATATAAGACAATGGGTTTAAGTTTGCCGTTTCTTCCACTTTCTGTGAACACTGATTTTTTTTCCTCCATACTGTGTAAAATATAATTTTGTTACAGTTCCATTTAGACTGGAATAATCTGAGATGTATGTGTGAGAGACTGTGAGAATGTGCACTTAATTTTGTACATATTGAGTATAGTTCTGTGAGTAGGCTTACAGTTTTGCCTAGCTGCGCCATCATTTAATTTAATTAAAACCTTGCTCACCAAGTAAATTCTAAACTTTTTGCACAATAATATGAATGATGATTATTTATTTGACTAAAGTGCTATTGTATATTCCAGACTGCCATTCTATATTTCAATTAAACCACCAAGCACTATATAAAGGTGAGAATTTTGATTGTATTACTGTATATATTTTGAGATACCTGGTAGGGGCCTGTTTTTGAGGTCTCCTCAAAGTGTGCACTCGCCTCTAAGGCTTTTATTTCTTTTAAAATGTTATCAATACGCGAGTCGGTGTACTGTATTATCTACAATACATATTGTGTGTTCTCGGCATAGATGCAGCTTTATTTTTCAGATTTTGATTTTCATGATGTGTTACTAAAATAAAGTAAATCATTCACAGAGGTCTACTCCACATTGTTTTCATGAAGACTAGGTGGGGAAAAAAGGCTATATTTGGACTACCAATTTAGTCAAAAAAGTTAGTTAAAGAAGTTGTTTAACCACTTAAGGGCTATCCATAACAAAGCACTATGAGAAGACATAGTTTTAAAATGTGTACACACAACTACTATAGCGACAATGGTGAGTGATAGAGCTTTCTGTGGACCCTATTTTATGCTTTGTCATACGCTAGTACAACAAAGCTGCCAATAATGTCATGCCCACAATAGGAACGCTAGGTTGAAAGTGGTCCAAGGCACAGCATTTTATATTTTACATAACACTATACAACTATGAAAAAAATACACAATTACAATGGCTATATCTTAGACCCTATTGAATGTGAAAACTTTGAAGCTCAGTATCTTAAAACCACTCTGAATGTGGATATAACCTAGAGTCTTTGCGTTGTACAGTACAGTATATGCACACATTGCATGCCAAAAAAGCAGCCATTTATATCTTGGTGTAATTACTGTACTATCTGTACATGACACTTTACTGTCCATTGGAATTATGAAAATATACAACAATGATTAAAAACCTTTATTATATCATTGTCAAGGAATACAGACTCAAACTATACTTAATTCATTGCCATTAATACCGTATTTGGAGGTAGTTAGGATGCCAAACAAGCAGTGATTTCTATCTACTGTAGGTGTAGTGAGACTGGAATTATAAAAAATGATTATTTAAAAAAAAACTCACAGTACTTAATTGCCATTAATAGCTTATTTGGAAGTAGTTTGGAGAAACTGAAAATATGACCCATTGGTTCAACCAATCATTATTGATTATTTATTATCATATTTTCTTTATCACCTGTTGCTTTCTCCAGTCTTGCTCTTACACTGTGTATACCACTCTGGATAAGAGCAGCTGCTGTACCAAATTGTTTAGTGAAGTAAATTTATGTTCCATCAACATCAAGGATAACAAATACTGGAATATGTCAAGACACAATGCCACCTAGTGGACTTGCCTGGGCGTAACATACCAATAGCATTGTTAATCATGTTTTAAGTGTTTTGAGAAGTTTTAATAAATGGATTTTAATTGCATGTCTTAAAATGTAATGATTGTCAAGTTTAACAACATTGAAAACAGCTAATTGTCTATTACATTATGTTTGTACTTCATCCTACCTACAATGAACTGATTAAATGGGTTAAATACATTAGCTCATCTGTTCACAGTTTGTATCAGCACCTCCAGTTGAACAAGTCCTTGTTTCGGGTCCTTGAAAGTGACTTCTGTTTCCTGTTTGGTTAAAGACGAGATCTGTCCTTCATTGTAACCGATTTCAAATGGTGCTAGAAACATAATAACACTCTAAACACCAAAAGAAATCGGTCAACCTTGGAGAGAGGACAATGCCTTGATGTCAATGTCGACCACTGAGAAGAATCTGTGAGTGATACTTCCTACTGTGTGTTTGTCAATACTGTAGTTGGTCGACCCAGCACTGCACACTTGCATGGTGCTGGTCAGTGCCACAGAGAAACATACTTCCCACCCCAAGAACACTGATTTCAAATGGTGCTAGATAGATGACAATACTCTAAGCCACCATCTGAAACCAGCTTCCAAGGGGAGTATTTCTGTGCAAAGCTGTCCTTCTGTGACACAAAACACCCCATATCGAACACAAGTGGAAAACAGTAAAACATTAAATACATGTATTGCTTGTCGATGACGCACCTCAGCAAGAAGATGTTTTATGATCTTATGATAAAACGGTATACTTTCCACTGTCTTGTATCAAAAGCTAACCGCGATACTGTTCTGATAGATGTGCTACCACCTCTGGAGACTGCCCAGTGTATATGTAGTATTTGACAGGTGCTTTAAAATAATGTTCTTTTAGAAATTACTGTAAGTGAAATAAGATTAAATGTTCTTGCGCAGGCACAAATCAATTCTCACAACGCAAGTATTTGTGGCAAGGAGATTTGGGGTAGACAGGAAAAAAGCAAAGTACAGAGCAAACTCATGTCCAGGTTACTAAGTCTAGAGGGTTTAAGTGGTTAAACGAATGGGCTAATTCGGAGAGAGAGCTTATGATGGAAGGGGAAAGGTATGTTGTGTGCTGCAGTGCATACATTAAAGAAACAAGTATTTTTCATGCTGAAATGTGTGTTTTGGACAGGGTAGGCCTATAGGGGTTGGGGGGGGCTCAAATATGTAGATTGTAGATAGTTTAACGGCCTATGGCTGGTTAATCTGGGCCTGTTTGTTAAAAACGTGCTTCTGTTTTAGTCAGCTTTGATATATTTTGTAAATTTATATTAATGTGTTTGATTTGAGGTACAGGCCTATCATTATCAGGCCTAATCAGTATTTTAAGACAGTAGAATATGTTGTTCAAATTTACTTGAGTGCACAGTAAAGGGGTCCACATGTTTCTTACAGAGTAATTTGAAGGCGACCACCTGAAAACCTAAGCCCTTGTCATGATTGTGTGGCACTTAGATAAGATCAGTGTGGTGCATGTACCCACATGTAACAACAGAACGGTTCTCTTTGAGTCATGCTTCCTCTAACAGCAAGTTAACAAAAAAAAAGTTTTTTTTCAGGCCTCCATTATGCTGATGTCCATGGCTGAATTATTAATGGACCCTTGTGAATGGAAGTAGTCTAGGAGTGAACTCTTTATTTAATTCAACTGTGTTTTTAAATGTACCAGCATGAAAGCAAGGGAACCTCGGCTGCACCTTCTTGGACTCTGGAAGCTGCTCCAGATGTAATGCGTTCTGTCTTCTGGCCAGGGAAAGCTTAACTCAGTGCCACAGATCAGGCCAGAAAGCAGAGAGAATGGAGGGAAGTAGAGAGAAAGTGAATGATGAAACAGAAAACCTGAGAACACAATAACACACCTCTCTTTCTCTCCCTTTCTCACTCATTTGATCCAAACAGAGTTGACCATGTTCACATGGTGACCATTTTGCTCTTATGTCATACCATGACATAACAGCAAAATGGCCACTGTGTGAATATGATCAATGGATGCACAAAGAGCTGAAAAGACAACAGACACAGCACATGGTTACTGCTCATCTTGACATGCATTCTTACCTGCAGCTGATACTGTGGGTGGACGGATAGATGGAAGCAAGTCCTGCTATGGACTCTAATGGTTCCTCTCCCCTCCAGTTCTTGGTAGACTGGCATTGAGTCCATGGCTCACCCGACACTACGGAAGAAACCAAGGAAGTGGCTGTCAGCCGCTGGCACTGAGAGTTCATGACGCACAAAGAGAGACAGCTACAATGTGCTGAGAGGGTGGGGCAGGGACAGGTAGTCGCCAGTACGCACAACTGTTGCCAAATGCTTAGGCAGACTTACAAAACTATCTAACCTTCCTTGAATGCCTTATTTGTCCCACTTTTGTTCTCTGCTATCACTCTACCATGTTGTTAACAACTGGCAATTCACTGCAATTCACATTCCCACTACACACACACCTACACACACACACACACACACACACACACACACACACACACACACACACACACACACACACACACACACACACACACAGACAGTGCTTGTCACAGCCAGGTCATGGAGGGACGACTACTTTGCCAAACATCCCAGGCTCCTGTTTTGAGATGCACATTTAGCCGGAAGGTGTCTTATATAGCTTCAGATGTGTGTGTGTGTGTGTGTGTGTGTGTGTGTGTGTGTGTGTGTGTGTGACAGTGTGTGTTTGATTGGTAGTCACAGTGACGGCTGCACGTCTCTGTAGGTGTCTGGTTCCTCAACCCAACCTGGGCAGTTTTCTTTTTCGGGTTGTTTGTTACTTGTGTGCCCTGGTTGTGAAATGCTCCTAAAAGATTTAAAGGGGCAGGCCTATGGCATGGAGAGCAGTTAACAGCTACACGGTGCAACCGGTCAGGACACCCAGGGAAACCCATATTGGCCAATGGCTTAAGGGCATGTTATACTTTGTTGCGTGCAGTGTCGCACACTGAAAATCTGATCTATGATCTACAAAGTTTGTAGATCAGCTATTTTCAATGTGCGACACTGGCACACAAGTATAAATCCGGCTTTCATTTGCACAAACGGAACCCACAAGGGCACCACCCGTCTCTCTCTCCTCATTTCCTTTCTACATACTGTATACTATCAATGAAGGCAGAAAAAAAATATATATATATTTTTTTTTAAAAAGGAAAAAAAGCTGTTATATGAAATCAATACTGTATAACAATCAGACTACAGGCATAGTTGGAATATACTTGAATCGAGTACTACAGTTAGTAGTCCCAAAACCTGGTCGTTCACAATGGGTTCCCTTACCAGATTTTCAAGGCTTTTTGATTTATGCAGAAAATAACTTTGTATGATTAATCCAAGCCCAAGAGAGTTTCATGTCTTGTTCTGCAACATAAATAACGTCTAGTAATATCACAACTGTGAATTTCGAAGGTATAAACTTCTATAAATTGCATGGATGTGGTAAACAAAGTGTTGCAACCCTTCTTTTCACCTTTGTCCGATAGAAGCTAGTTTACTATGCAGATATATCTTGGCCACTTGTTCTCGTGTTTTTGTTGTTTTTTCTTGACCCGAGATGTTAAGAATGATAATTAGATAGCATGTTTAGACAGATGCTAGGGTCATTGTTTACTTGGTATCCTAGTCTATATGAGGCACTACATTGTTTTATATGCACTCTACTTATGTGACTATTTACTTTATTGTTTATTGACTAGAGTTAATTACTCTGCTTACACTGATCTCGCACTTGTAAGTCGCTCTAATAAGAGCATTTGCTAAATGCCTAAACTGTAAATTGTTGCAATAATTATCTTGTTGAACAAAAAACTATCATAAGCTTCTTAATTATTCAAAAGCCAAGGCAAATCTGCAATGATAAAGTAATGTCTGGGTTGGCCTACAAAAACATGTCATCCGAGAGGAGTGTTTGTGTGTTTGGGCTCAATAATTTGGGGCCAGGCAACTCTGCTGCTATTCCCTCTTGTAGGCCTATTTGCCTTTGTTCTTTTTCTTACTTGGAAGTGGAAATCTGCCTTCCCAGGCATGAAAATAAGCAAACCATTGCACGTTTTTAACTCAAATAGCATTATGAGCTAATAGTCCCGAAGACGGTGCAACCGTAACCAACTTAAATTTTACAATTCATAACATAAATAGTCATACGTGCTACCACTTAGCAACAAAATGTACTGTAGGCCCAAGTGAGCATAGATTTTTAGATGCTTGAGCTGACCGTAATTATGAAGTTCATCATTCTCTTTTTCTTAAACGGTAATTGCGGCTGGTGCTGAGCGCCTATACGAACACAACTGGCCGTGTTGGGGGAGCCAAGCAGGGGGGGGGGTTGTCACTGCATGTACTTCTACGGGCTGGGGTGGCACCTGTCAGAGGGGGGTGTTGGGAGTAATAGCCATGGATACACGACGGTCGTCTATCTGTCATGGATGAACTTCAAACTGGTGTTTGCACTTTCTCCATTTACGGCCTGTACATCTACATAAACGTTCATATTTCAAATGTAAAATGCTTATCCCATGGCCACGGATGTTACATTTATGTACGGGCTCTCAGAAGTACCCGTATCATCCGTATTGTTCAATAAAAAGCATTTTAATCTGATCGGTGGCCATTTTCTCCATGTGCTTTCAACTGCGTGACCCTATCGGTTGGTAGATGTATTGCACTCTGATACGTTATAACTCTATAAGAAAATGGCCACTGATCGGATTAAAATGCTTTTTATTGAACAATACAGAATAACAATACAGAAAGTAACATCCGTGGCCATGGGCCAAGCACTTTATATTTGAAATCTGAACGTTTATATAGATGTACGGACCATAAATGGAGAAAGTGCAAACACCAGGTTGATCCATGACTGTAACAAGAGTTTTCATGTACCGCAGGGTAAGACTACAGGGCGAGTAACTTTCCCGACGTTAAGCTGTGTATGTGTTGTTAACACAGCCATGCAGCCTTGCAGTTAAAGCGCAGATTTCAGCTTGGGAAAAGAACCCTCAAACGATTTTGGGTACGTGGAATCTGTTGCTGGTTCATAGTCACCATTGTGTTATCATGGTATTTAGTGTGGTTGCCCGAATAGGGCAACCAGACTATAGTAATAGATGAACTTTATTCTTCCTTTATAGATAAACTTTATTTTGGAACGCTACTCCTCCCACAGGTTTTTTCCCCCAATTTCGTGCTATATGTCAAAATGACCGGCTTCAACAGGAATTGTGCGCTTGTACTTTGCTAAGAGATTGGTTACATAGTTTAATTGATATTGATTTATTAGTGCATTAAATGTCCCCATCCACTTTAATGGGAAAATGAAAAAACTCCCATTCAAGTATTTTTGTATATAAAAAATACACTAGTCAGCCACACGGTGTCGCTATAACAGCCCACTTTACCTATTGGCCTATAACTTTTGAACCGTAGGTCGTAAAATAAAAAGATATTTACCCCTGGATTCCTTGGGTCATGACGCAACTCCCCATATAGGCCACGCCCATTTGCGTCTGGATAGATTTTCCGCCATTTTGAATTTTCTTCAAAACACACTTTTAGCTCCTCGTCCCACATATTTTATCCAAATTTCACAAAAATCGGTACACATGATCTGGACCCTAGCGATAAACATATCCAAACGGCATTTTGATAGTCGTAATTGGCTTCCAAAGTTAGTGGGAGGGGCCTGTTTTACAAAAAATGCCAAAAATCGTCGAACGAAACGTCCGGTCAATCCCAAATTAAATCACATGTCAAGGGTGGTTTACTCAACGAATCCCCAAAAGCATTTCCACTTTGATCCATAGGGGGCGCCACAAATGCGCAAAATGTAACCGTTTGATGCAAAAACATTATTTTGGGGGGATCAATCCTGTCAAAATGAAACGCAAGTGATCTCAGGAGTTACGTGACAATGTAATTGGCACAGCCTCCGACGGTATTCCTCCCGTGTATTCCTCGAGTCCCGGTGGCCGCGACCCGCGACCCGCGTCGGCGCAACCACACTTAGCAATTTCCCAGAATTGCGACGCGTCTAGTCCTATTCTTGCTATTATGTTGCAAATGATTGTGTGTGTGTGGGCGAAATAACATTGACAGCTATGGCAGGTGACGAAAGCTTGCCAGACCTGTGCCAGGCTAACAACAGTTGCTAAGCTGGCATTGGACAATCGCTTTTGGGGTGGGGTTTAGCGAAGAGTCCATTGCAGTCAATGCAAATAGAGATTCTTTAAACATCAGTTTTCTCACTTAGCAATCAATCATTGTAAAACTCTATCACATACATCTCTATCTAGTCTAGATAGTAGTCTCTAGTCTCTGAAATTTGTCTTGCTACCTGATTTTACAGTAGTTTCAAATCTGACTTTAAATAGCCTACAACATAACAAAGAGTCAAAACGCAATACCCACAACCCCTCAACATTCTACCCAACTCTACAGGTGTTTCCAATATGTTGCTTGATTACATATTCACAACTCCAGAGCACTGTTCCCACATTGCTTCTTTCTGTTTGTGTGCATCATGTAAGTTTTCTTGATTATTGCTGTCAGTTATATTTGGTTAGTTGTGTGAGCATTGTGTAGCCTAATTTGATAACATCCATCCAAAACAATCATCCTTGATGATTGTTTTCTCTTGTGTTTTTGATAAATTAGAAACCATGCACAAAATGCATTAACTGGCTCATTATTGACAATTCATAAGAAATGAGCCTCCAGCCCCCCACAGCGAGGTGAAGGGAATTGTCTGCAATGCTGTGTGTGTGTTAGGGCTGGGCGTTATGGACAAAATCAAATAACTCTATTTTTTTTACCAAATACCTCTATTTATGTTGTGACGATAATATGGTATTGTGACGATAATAGGCTATCAATTTTGTTATTTTTCAAAGGTTGTCAAAAAATAGCAAGTTCAAAATGGTAAGTTCACGATCCGGCGCGTTGTGAGCTTGTAGATCTTCTATTCTCACTATATTTGACAATTTTAGAAAATATATTAAAAGGCCAAGAAAAGAAAACACTTATGCCATATGACTGTCATGATATCCAAAATCACAGAAAATATCTAGTCTCATATCACAATATTGATAATTGATATATTGCCCACCCCGAGTGTGTGTGTGCAAGAAAGAGTTGTGCATAATTTATTCTCCTTTGTATGATGGTATCGCATGCCTAAAATAGCAGATCTACACAACACATTGCGATAAATCAGGCTTTAGAGGAAAGAGGTAGTGAGAGACGGGACTGTAGCAGTGGCAGCTGCATTGCAGACCATTGGCAGACATAGACATCCTGGCATCATCTCACTATGTGGCAACTTTTGGACGCCAGAGCATAAATTTGCCTATGTGTTTACTGTTTATTATGCTCTGTGGCGTGATGAAATGCGCTATACATATTAACTTGCCTTGCCTAAGTCGTCATCTCTTATATCAGGGACCCTTTCTATGTTCTGACCGGCTGCCCTGAACGCAGACTGGTATGAGAGAGGGCTAGAGAGGCTTGCAATGTAAAAGGCTCTGAGCAGCCTTCTCGCAATGATTCTCCCAACAGGAAGGCCTGCGTCAGCAGGAAGCAAAGACAACCATATGAACACCAATAAAGAGTAGCCTACATGATGTGTATTTTACAGGACACACACACACACACACACACACACACACACACACACACACACACACACACACACACACACACACACACACACACACACACACACACACACACACACACACACACACACACACACACAAACACACACACACACACACACACACACACACACACACACACACACACACACACACACACACACACACACACACACACACACACACACACACACACACACACACACACACACACACACACACACACACTGCTGGAGACAAGCAAAACTATTTTTAACAATTACAAATCCACACTCCACAGGTATAATATTAATGTCCTGTTTCTCATCACCATAAGAATACATACAATGTTAGCACGAGAGCAATACTTCTTAACCAATCAAATGATGAACTCCTTTTGCTTGTTTCTGTTTAGCCAATAAAAACTGTGCAGCGGTGCTTGCAGAGGTAGGGGAGCTCCTCCCATCCAATGAGAGGCCAGCTTTGGCACGGAGGCCTGTGATGCAGCAGCTTTAGGAAGTTCAGCACATGTGAATTGGAGAACTGCCAATGCACAGTCACCAAGACAGCAAGGTAAACAACTTCTCTTCGTCTCCCTCTGATTCTCCCTGCTCCCCCCTTTTCTATCTGTCTGTCTCTGATCCCGTGCTATGACATTTTCCCCTTTTCACCAAGAAAGACAGAGGGAACGACAGAGAGGGGGGGGGTGAGGGAGAGAGGAGGGCTACAAGCGCTGTGTACTAGAATAAATCCAGCCCCAGAGATGACTGCGTCACCTCCTCTGTGTCTACTAACTACGCAGAAACAATTGTGTCCTGAGAAGGGTTTCGCCGAATCCCGGCAGCCTCCAGAGGGACAAAGCGAATCACATGACAAAATTGTGCCACCAGCCACAGGCTCTGAGCAGGTCTGTTGTGTGATAACAACATACAGCCTGGACCCCTGCCAGCCTCTGCCCTCCCGGACGCCTCTGCCTCACTCCATCCTCCCTCTGTCCTTTCCAACTCCATCAAGAGTTAACCACAACAAGTAGGACAGACATCAACAGTCGTATGTACCGTGTGTGTATTCTGTATGTTGTGTAGCTACAGTATGTGGTGAAATGCTACCCTCTATTGTTGAGAGTAATGAAAATAAAATGCCATTTCTTATTATTACCATTACAATGCTGTAGTATGTACCTGGTCGCACCTATATATGAATCATGCGTATTGCAATGTAGTTTCGTTATAGGTCAGACGGAGATCACACTCATCTATTTCGAAACACGTAATCATCTGTGTCAGTCAAAGTGATGGTGGCAAAGCTGCGATATTTGATTACCTCGATAATTCTCAGCAAAACATTCGGGATAGTGCTCTTTGTCCCGATAATAAGAACCCTCCAGAATTTTTTCTCGTTAACCCTTTTGCTGCCTCTCAGCCAACCAGACACAAACCTTACCATTCCATCAAAACAACCAGTCTCAGACCCAGAGAAACTGTGTACCATCTTCAGCATCCATGTTGAAACTCCCGATACCAGCCCACAGGAACTACACAGTGCGCACACACGCGCGCGTGCATTGTTGCGACAGGCAAAGCAGATGAAAACTACCGAGGAGGAGGAGGAAGAGGAAGGGGAGGAGGAACCCGAGGTTGTCCGAAACCACTGTGTCTACTCTCAGGTGGAAAATCCGATGACTCTGAGCTCCTGTTATCTTAGCCACTGCCCCCCCCCCCCCCCCCCCCCCCCCCACATGTGAAAAAGTGACGTAGCAACTAATCCAAAACCTCTCTTACTCTCGCGCTCACTCTCTGACTTGCTCTCCTTCCCTCCCTCTATCTATCTCTCGTTCTCTCTCTCTCCCTGCCTGCCTGCCTCTCAAACACAAGCACACTCTATTTTTATCTTGTTGCAACAGCAGAATTGCTCTCTTAGACTTCTTGGTTTGAACTGACACACATAACACAAACAGATCCAAGTACACATGCTTGGTAGACAACAAACACACACACGCGCTCGCAGCCACAATCCACACTACAAACCCCACTACTCCTGTTCCTCAGTGTGACGCAGCACTTATTTCTCTGTGCTTTCCTTTTTTTGCCACTGTTGTGCTTCACATACGCAGCAGCTTCTTGAACTAGTAAAGCCAGCCACACACTTGCCAGCTGCCACGCAAGGAGGCAAAGCACAGGCAGAGCTGCAGTTTAAGGGACGGCTCGCATGGCTCCCTGTCGCCCATTCTGTGACGCTGCTGTGTCCCCATTCCCCCCCTGTGGCCGCTTTTAATTGGGTCTCTCTCCCTCTCCGCTACCCGTCTCTCTGGTGCTCTACTCGCCGCTCTCAGCAAGAGAAACACTCTGGCTCCTCTGTCTGTGAGCTGAGCTGCCTGTTTCCTCCTCGATCACCTGACAACCTACTGATTTTAAAGGCACAATGCAGACTTGTGCGTTAGTTGCATAACCACTCAGATGGTCTTTTTTTGTTGCTTGTTTTTAACAATTGCCTAACGAGGGATGCCACAAAACTCCCTGGGTACCCCCTAGATGTTGGGGTATGTTTACATTTGTTTCTGATGCTCTGGTTGACGTCTGGTTGACGGGATTAGTTAGTCATCTTGTTTTGAGATGGGGCTAATAAAGCCACAACAGAACACCATCTTTGAAGCCAGATATCAGAGTGGAGTAGACTCAAAATAAATAGGGAGTGTGACGTCAATGACAGTCTACAATGTGACCGGTCACAATCTGCTGTACTTCCCGTTTCAGGTCTAGGAGCTGTCTACAGCAGCTTTGCAAAACCTGGGGGGTTGAGTAAAATTTCTTCAGTTCTTATATATATATATATATATATATATATATATATATATATATATATATATATATATATATATATTATACGGTATATGATTGTTGCTGTCAAGCAGACACCTTATATCACCATATTTCAACTTTTTATGTTGTGTTGGTTTTGTGTAAATGAATGCTCTACTTTGTCATACTACAGTGTCACACAAAAGTAGCAAAAATAGCCCATCTACAAGAAGAGAATGTAAAGGATAATGGGGAAATATTACATATTATATATTGTAGACTTAACCACTGAAACCCTATACACTTGACCGGCGTCCTCCAGGGGTCTATACTATGCGCCCCATTTATTCCCTCTAGTCTTCTATCTAGACCATATCTCTTCGTTGAAAATAACTGACCTACAAGCTCCCAAAGTGTCGCAGCACTACAGGTTGCAAGCTTGTGGATTTGTTATTTTCACCAAATATTCACTCCAGAATAGGTACTCTGAGTTTCAAGTGGTTAAAGTATACTCTACAGTGCTTTAAATCTTACCAAAGCTCTACAGTAGCAGTATCTTTAAATGGACTGTGCCCTTGTCTTAACAACCTGTTTTGGCTTTGTTAATCATTAGCCGGATTTATTTAAAGGTTTGGCCCTTTGCCGCTTTATCTGATGGTTCACATACCTCGTTTGGCAACTTCTTAATTTCTTATGGAAATGAGACATTTTGAGCTGTGGAGAGAAGACAAAATGAGAAAAAACAGCTCTGTTGAGGTACAACACAAAAATATAATGTAGTTTATTTTTTCACTTGTCTTCCAACTTCCATATTATGTTTCTACAGACTGTTATGGTACAGTAACCATCACACCTGAGACTCCAGATAATATCAAAACATCAAACACTGCTCTGCTGGAGAAAGCCAAGAGGAAAGGTAGAGGACGAGCCTGCCAAGACAGTAACCCTTCTGAACCTCCTCTGGACCTGAGCCTAACAATAAGAACAAGGAAGTGATCGAGTCATACTTTGAGACTCTGCATGGTCTCATGCGGGGATATTTATAGCCACTTTGAACCTGGCTTTACTATTTTTGGCATGTCATTTTAGGCGTAAATGTAAAAAAGATTAACTTAACTCTTTTTTTCTGTCGAAATCTTTCAAAATGAATGAAAATGGCAAATCTATAGGCAAGCTCACAACATGCCGTGGTTCACTAATCGTAATACTGCACTTTAGATAATATTCTTTTGTTTTTGTTGTACATTCAAAACCACATTTGAATGCACTGATTGAGTGAATCGTGGTTGAGGGCCTTGAAATCCATGTCTAATTTTTTGGGCTGTTGCAGCACAGTGAATATTAGCACTGCTATCACTGCAACATTACAATGTACTGTACTGGACAGTACCAGCATCCAGCAGGTCCAATGGGAAGAACAAGCTCTGTTCTTTCGCTGTTATAAGCTCCCCTATTCTCAGCAAGACTGTGGTTATTAGGTCTGTCTGCAGTTCTGACGCACAAAGTCCCCTTTATGTGCTGAGCTAAAACGAGACCTTTGTCTCAGCCAACAAAGTGTAAACAAAGATGATTTATGTTTGTTTCTGTTCATTTCCATGATTATTTATCAAGAAGACCTGCACACAGAAATCTCCGTTCAGCAAATGCCTTCATAAACTAAATATTTAGCAGCCTTTTAAGCACGGGATTTAACCTATTTTCTTTTAAAATGTTCTGCTAACTTCACTATTGCTGAGTACGACTCAAAGATTGGGCTACAGCCAATTACTATTATATGATACTTTGCTGTGCCTTGTATTACCTTGCATTGTGACAATAGATGTTTCAAGCTTTGTCTACACCCACTGTCAAAGCAGATATACCCCCCCCCCTCTACTTTTGATACTGGCAATCATCTGCTTATTACAGATACAGTATATTAAGGTCTCATCCAGTACCTCACACCATAATGCGATTATATAGTACGATGTCCCTTCATTCCCAACTGGAAACTGAGGCCCTGGACCTCACAGCATCATGTTGCAGAAGTGAGATATACAGGAAAATCCTGTGTATATATAATAATAACTCCCTAGTGTACAAATGGAACCAAATGGACCCTTACGGTTCCATTTGCACACTCTCAGGGGTTAAATGAACACTTAGGATGTTACTGTATAGGAGAGTATTAGCAAAAAGAGTCAGCTTTCAGCCACAAGCTATACAGTATGTGAAATGTAAGGGATCTGAGAGATCAAAGCATGATCACTCTGAGGAGACGCTTACATGCCGGGATTATTGATCAGATTATTGATCAACTGTTTTAGACACAAACAGTTGAGTGCGGCCTATAGTATCTACTCCTCTTGAGTAGACACTCAGTCTAGGTGCCAGCACAGGATACTGTTACATTTTGGAAGTGTGTATAGAAACAACAGTCATTGTGATTAATGAAACAACAATGAAGAAAATATGTACTTTACGGTGCATACTGTATATGAACATTTAATATAACTTAAATATAAACTACAGCACATTGTATAATGATACAGTAATAATGCACCCATTATTCCCATTTCAGCACTTCTGAATATAAAACCCCTCAAAGCTAACTGTGCTTTTTTTGGACTGACAATGATGCACGGAAATTGTGGCGCTTCCTGTCTGCTATTTGTATTCTTCATTGACAGGACTGTGTGTTAATTTTAGCCACATCATCTCACAACTGTGCCTGTTCCACTTCCTAAATCTTAATCTCTCCCAGGGAAGATGGCCAGGCAGTTCCCTTGATGTTGTTGAAATGGAACCTGCATATCCCACAAAAGCACAAACACATACTGTATGCCAGCTCTTTGCTGACAAATTGCATACAAAACACTATTAATGTGTAGGTTTCTTCCACATATTATATACCTTTTTTGCACGTTGTGTTGTGCACAAAAATTAGCCGATCTACAAGCTCACAAAAGCTTGTTGTGAGCTTGTCGGCTATTTTCGATGGGCAACATTGATGTGCAATTAATAAAAAAATAGGCTTACCTGCAAAAGAAGTTTGACTAATCAACAGCTGAGTGCTGTATTGAGACACCATGTTTGTGCTTTATTAAGAATTCTGTGGCACTTGCCGTTTACATCAGGTGATGCAACACCTTATTGTATCTGTAAAAAGAGAAAGTAATCAGTTGTTTTGCAGAAAGTAATTACAAAGTTAAATGAGTGTTTTGTTGTTTCCACCTTAATTATCATACCATATTTCTTTGATAGGAGTAAACATATTCGCATTTCCTTTGACAATGTCTCTCAGGACTCTCAGAGGAAATCAGCTCCTTAATTGATCCCAGTCATGGAGGTTTGGGACCTTGATGTAAAAAGATAGCAGGCAATCAGGCATACACCCCATAATGAATGATTAGTACAATCCAGTTTCATTACAGTGTCACAATAGCATTATCTTAATAATTGGGTAATATTACAAATATTCTTTCCAAGAATACTCGTTGAATCTTTCTATAACACCTAAATGAAATGATCATGTTGCAGCTCAGGACCTAAAACCGCTGAATTGCGCCATCTCGTGTTGAGTGGAAGTAACGGTTTGGAGGGTTTGTTTACATCAGTAATAATAAAAAGTGCGCATCACATAGAAACCTCTGGAGTCCAGGCCATGACACAGCAGGCACTACAAGAGAGAACTAGTCACTAAAGTTACTCACATTACTGAAAGTAATGACACAGGTTTAATACAACCTGTAGGCCTACGACGTTTTGAACAAGAGAGAACAATCATTACAGAAAAACAATCATTACATAATCTATCGTTCATGAACGACGTAGAACCAGTGGTGGAAAAGTACTACATATTTGTTTTACTTAAGTAAAAGTATCAATACTGCCATGTAGGAAAAGAAAATCACTCGAGTAAAAGTACAAAAGTATTGGTATTAAAATATACTTAAAGTACAAAAGTAAAAGTACTCATTATGCAGTATATGTCCCGGCCATTTCACACGTTTTCAAGTGTCTTGATGTTTAAAAATCTTTTGAAAATAGCAGATCTACAAGATCACTATCATGAGGCATTGTGATCTTGTAGATCGGCTATTTTCAAATGGCCGAAATGTATATAGGGCTTAGTGGTTAATGTATGTTTTGTAATAATAATCAAACTCTAAAGTAACTAGTTACTAAAGTTTTCAAATAATTGTAGTGGAGTAAAAGTATAATATTTGCCTCTGAGATGTAGTGAGTACTTGAGTAAATGTACTTAGTTACTTTACATCGCATGCGTAGAACAATATAGGCCTCATAGTAATTACATTTACAATTCATCTGACATCTGACAAGTGGGAATACACTGGAATTAGCTATCGTTTCAATGTATTTTAAGTTAAGAATGAAAAAAGCCCAACCTCACAAATTATAAAATATTATGGAAAAAATATTTTCCAATACAATTTTAATCCCTCTAAACGTAGTCTTGAAACTTTTATTTCTGAAGCCCTCCAGCCAGCCAGTGTTTAGGCTATAGACCATCATCCCACACAATCGAATAAACAAAGTGTATTGTTTCAGCTATTTATCAATACATTAAATACATACAATATGTGATATGGGGGGGGGGGGGGGGGGGGGGGGGGGGCTACCGGATCGGCACTACTAAACTTATTTAGTAGTATTTCCAGTTTTCAGTACTTTTATTTTTACTCCACTACATCTCAGAGGCAAATATTATACTTTTACTCCACTACAATTATTTGAAAACTTTAGTTGTTAGTTACTTTGTAGATTTTGATTATTATTACAAAACATGCATTACCACTTCAGCCCTATTTGAAAATAGCCGATCTGTTACTTTCAATAACAGATCATTGCAGTAGCCTATTGATACTTTTACCTAAGTAAAATATTTGAGTACTTTTTCCACCACTGCTCACAGGGTCAAATTGAACTGCGCAACATCTTCATGAGCGACACATTCTTTGTGAGCCTCGCACGCAGCATCCCTCTCCCCTCCCCTCTCCTCCCCTCCCCTCTCCTCTCCTCCCCTCTCCTCTCCTCTCCTCTCCTCTCCTCTCCTCTCCTCTCCTCTCCTCTCCTCTCCTCTCCATCCCTCCCTGCTGTCCTCTCAGTCCGTCTCTGTAGTAGGACAACAACATTAACCTGGTAGTATTGCATTGTTTAATAATAAAGAAAAGTTATATACCAAATCAAATAAGTTTAAATTGCCAACCCCGAAACGTAAGGGGAACCATTTTAATGATAATAGCCTGCCCTGCCATGCTGACTAAATCATGGTCAATCGTACAGAACAGAATATGATGAGGATAGGTGGTTTAATATAAAGGAAATTAACTTCAGTTCCATCAGGACAGCCAACAGTTTTCCATGGTGAAGTGTGCCCATGCAATGCAACTGATGGAAATGACCAGATCCTTGTGGGATGGAGAGGATGACCTGCATCTCTTGTGATCTCTTTTAACTGTAAGCCTAGATCCGAAAAATAGCAGATCTACGATCTCACAGTGCGAGTTGTGGATCGGCTATTTTCTGGTGCATGACACTGGGACGCAACTGCGCATACATCACGTTTTAAGTCTTAATTCCAACCTCTAAACTCGTGGAATGGAGAGGAGGACTACACTTACCTGCTGCAACGCGTCTCTGGTGAATCCATCCAGGACCACCGCTGCTGCACCACCAACCCTTTTACCCTGCCATAACATAGCATCATTCTCTGATCAATTCAGGACTGTCCCTGCCAATGTTGCCAGGTTCCGTGAGAGAAATAAGCAACCAGGTCTATGAAAACAAGCCCAAAATAACCCCTTGTGAGCTTGTAGATCTGCTATTTTCAAAAATATTTTTTGAAATTTTCGAATATTTTTTGAAACATTTTTAACGACACAAATCACTTTAGAAACAAGCCCAAAAACCACAACTACCAATAATTTACAAGCAACTTTATAGAAAAACAAGCCCAAAGTCGCTTATAATAAGTGGACATGGCAACACGGGTCCCTGCCTGGAATCCGTCGACATTTTCGCATGTTGTCCACACCAAAGCCCCGCCCACACTCACACACCCCCGTTCTTTGATTGGTCGTTGTGCTAAAATGTGTTGAATTGCGTCGACAGAGTCACGTGCTTTTGACGCATGTTTACAAACAGATGCAGCGCCCCCTAGCGAGTAGTGGATACAACATGTTATTGTCAAATCTGCAGGCACGCACACACACACACACACACACACACACACACACACACACACACACACACACACACACACACACACACACACACACACACACACACACACACGTGGCCTATACATCATTCTGTATATAATATATTTACAGGCTACATATATCATATTTTCTGCAAATATGTTTTGTAGTTCTGCATTATTGTATCGTATGCATTGGTTGTCTGCGCAAAATAAAGCCATGGCAAGTTATCATTTACAAAATTAGATCGTTCTCATACATTCTGATGATTCTGATGCTGCATTGTTCCAAATAACACTGAGCATGCGTAGAAATATTTTCAACTTTGCCCCTGAAATGTCATTAGGTAGTAGCCACAGCAGGGGGCGTCCTAACCCAAGCATATTACAAACGAACCATCAGTTGCTGTATTTTGGTTCCTCATCATATCATTTTTCCTCATAATTGATTGTACCATATGTGTATTATGCTCTTCTCTTCAGATACTTTGTTTAGCTACATTAGAACTATCTATGGACAGTTTGTGACTCGATTTTATGATGCTAAACTAAAATGTATAAAGGAAGATATATGACTGAGTTAAATTGGAGGGATTATAATTTATTAATGAGTGCAGCAAACAAGCAAGCTTATCAGTTAAAATGTGTAGGCTACTACTCATTGTTCAGGCAGCCATGCTCTGCAGGGATAGTAGAACATGTGCTCTGTGACATTTTATATTTCTGCATTTTGTTCTCTTGCACTTTATAACATGGTTTTGAAAAAGTTGTTGTTATCTCAAACCAATTTAAGATTCTGTCATGCATTAATACATAGTGGAAAGACAGGACCTTGTGTGTGTGCTCTGAATTAAATGGGGGGGGAAACAGCATCACATTTTATGCATAAAATTGATTAGACATGGAATCCTGGGTCAGCAATGTGTCACAAGGCAGTTTCGTGAGAAGTTAGTTATGTGCCGAGGGCTAGACTTTGGCGGGACTGGCCGATGGGACAGGACTGGGTGGGTGTGTCAGGGCACTCCCTGATGAGTGCACATCAGTCACTGGGGCCCCATATTTTCCCTTATGAATGGCCCCTCCCTTAATGTGGATCTCATCATTGAATCAGAGGAGCACATTCCTGCTGGGTTTTCCCATGATGCATGTTGTTTTGATAGAATGAACAGTAACTGTATAGCACAGGACCCATTGGTATGGATCATGACTGAGTAAATATACATTTTCCCCCATTTCATATCATTTAAAAATATATCATGTCAAAATATTTTAAAAAAAAAGAAACAAAAAGAAGCAAACATTTTTCAAAATAATTTCATACATTTTCAAAAAAATCAAAGACATTCCAATAAATAAAAAAAAAATTATATCTGCTATTTTTACTAGTTTGGGTCCTGTGGAGATATAACATCTTTCTTCTGGATCTCAAGCTAAAAAGTGTGGGAACTACTGGTATATCAGGCCTCTCCTCATTCTTCACATGTTGTGCATTGTGTGATGTCATGTGTAAATGTGTTCATGTGCACACATACTCTGTTGTACACAGTGCCTGTTTTAGAAGCCTAAATTACTCATTGTTAATTTGGCTATTTGTAACTCCGGGAGTGTACAAAATGAACCAAATGGACACTTATGGGTCTTTACGGGTCCATTTGGTTACATTTTGAACACTCTGAGATACATTCCACCAAAGTGAAGAGGTGAAAGATGTCATTCCACAGGGGTCAGATGGTGCCCATGTGACGCTTGCCCTCTGCCAGTCGTAGAAACACTTGTGTCAACAAAGATGGCTAATGTTGGCTTTAAAGTGGGCTCTATAGCATGGAGACAACAAGTTGTATCAATAACCCAGTATTACATTGTGAAGGAGCGTGGCCGTGGAAGTGTTCTGTTGAGTGTGGTGTTACGCTTAACTTTGTTGGGCAGCCAAAGCTGAGTGGGTAGAGAAGCCGGGTTGACCCTCAGCTTGCCCAGGCT
Source organism: Gymnoscopelus microlampas (assembly GCF_963454915.1). Lineage (NCBI taxonomy): Eukaryota > Metazoa > Chordata > Actinopteri > Myctophiformes > Myctophidae > Gymnoscopelus > Gymnoscopelus microlampas. Next base: position 42,542,306 of record NC_139947.1, on the reverse strand, counting down.
GTGTCAAAATGTCCCTGAGCACGACAGCACACATGTGCCCCCACACTCATCTGAGCCATCTGAGCAGCCATCTGCTAGGCAGTAAAAGTAATTTCCCCTTCCCCAGGAATCAGAAAATACTCCCTTTCCCTTAATGATAACTCTATATAGGTGAAATAATGATTAGGATGCAACAGTTAATTGAACAAATCAATTTGATTGAAAAATAATACATTTTAAGAAAATCTTCTTTTAAAATGCTAAAAAATAACAGATCTACAAGCTCACAAACTGTAACACATGTAATTAACCCTATGTCACCAAACGTATCATGTATGATCACACATTACACTGATTTTTTAATAAATCAGTGTAATCAATACTTGGACCAAGAACCTGTTGTGTCTCTATCATATCTGACACATCCCCACTTCCCCCTGCCTGGACCATACCATTTGCACTGCAGGTAGTTACAGAGCCTCAGGTGGTCTGACCCAAAATGGCTGCCATCAACTAAACAGGAGAGGTTGTTGCACTACTAACAAACAATTATTTGTTAAGCAGTTCTGGTAAGTTTTCCTAGTATATCTTTACTAATATTTTGAAATAAGTGTTGGATAACTTGAATGCACTTATGAGCTCTCAAAATTTAGCGTTTGAGTTTGTTTTTTATGATGTCAAAAGTGTTTGTATCATATTTGATACTACAGGTCTACAGTCCTTTACGATTTGTATCATATTTGATACTACAGGTCAAAAAGAAATGTTAATCTATTTTTTGTAATGTTAAAACCGACTTGAAATACCCCTTGCAATACCCCTTGTATCAAATATGATACAACAAATAAATGATACAAGGAATGTTAAAAAAAATAAAACAAAATAAAAAATGTTTTAAGACCCAATAAAGTGCCTTTTCAAAAAAAAAAAAAAAATCTGACCTTTCCTTCATAGTTCAGGTTCTACAGGGTTAAGCTATTTTCGCTATTTGTATTCGAGTTGACACCGTTGTACAACTAAGTATAACATTGTTCTTAAATATATATATTAAATGTATGTATTTAGATATTTCACTCTCAAATACATTTTATCATCTACTCAGGCTTTTGGGAGCACCCCGGACAGTTTTTAAGTTGCTTGATTCAGTATTTAGACATTTGATATTCATTTTATCAGACACGCCCCCTTCCTAGACAAACCCATTGTAACTTCAAAATCCATTTAACCATGTTAGATTCATCAGAAACACCCGTCCTTGGTTCTGGTGACTGACATTGTCCTTCTAATACGTGTCCTTCAATTACCTTTTTCATTTACTTTTAATATTTTTTGGGGAAAATGTAAAAAATTAAATGCATGAAAAAAGTAATTGAAAAAAAAACTTAGGAGGGCAGGGTGAGTCACCAGAACCAAGGACGTGTGTTTTTGATTAATCATGTTAATAATGGAGTTTGAAGTTATAATGGGTTTGTATAGGAAGGGGGCGTGTCTGATAAAAGGAATATCAAATACAGTGTATCTAAATAAATACTGAATCAAGCAGCTGAAATACTCTCTGGGGGGCTCACAAAAGCCTGAGTAGACAATAAAATGACCAAATTTCTTTTTGAAAGTGATATATCCCTCAAAAATCTAATTTTGTTATCAAATCGTTGATATACGTAGTTTAAATCGCTTCTCGATTATTTTATTAATCGAAAAACTCTTAATCAAAAATAGTTGCAGCCCTAATTATAATCCATAGTTATTACCCACCTACCAGCATCCACAGATGTTTACACCAGCTTGGTTTGTCTGACCATCTTGCTGAGAAGTGGGCCTGCTTTGTATTGAGTCTTATGACTCTAGCTGAGCCATTTCTTTTAGTGATTTACTCTACAGAGCAAACAGTCAGATATTGTACATTGTGGTGCGGTATATTTTGTACTCTTGTTTATTGTCCTCCACAATAACGATGCTTATGTAGAAAGCATATGCTTTCTCCCCCTTTCTCCTCCAAGGCAAGACTTGAGCATGCAGCCAGTTCTCCAATCATTGCTCTGGCTCTGAGGATATCCCTTCAACTCCACCGCTAATGTTCACCCAGCCCTAACTAGTGTCTTAGGGATTGAGAATATGAGTCTATTTATTGGGTGTCTGTTTGACTTGGTTTCTACTTGCTTGTACCTTTTAAAGAGATTTATAAGTAGCCATGATACTGTCCTTTTTTATTGAACATTTTCAGCAGCCATAACGAGATGCAATCATTTTCATTCGAGTGTAATGTCAAGCGTGGTGTTTATGGGCTGTCATTGTGTCTTCTTTAATGTATGTGACTTCTCGCTTTTCCGTGCTTGGGAAAAGAAAATCCAGCAGGGAGAAAAACCTGTAAGTGTCCCATGGACATTCGTATTATTTCAGTGGATAGACCTGTTCGCAGAGGTTATCCTGTGCTGCCTTACAGAGGTCACATTGTTTGACTGTCTTGTTGAGAGCCAAGCATCCAGTCAGTGTAATGTTAGAGTGAGGAAGGAAGTTGGTAAACATTCCCAGTCCTTATGGGAAAATTCTGAAGAGGACAGAAGTAATGGAAGGCATGACATACTGCGGACAAAACAGTTGAGGGTACATGAAGCAGGGTATTACTTAATGGTTAAGATAGTGTAGGAATGTGTTCTTCCTTCATCAGTGACACTAAAACCTAATTTATTGTCTGGCAAGCGTACAAGAAAGTCAAATCTTCTAACCGGATGCTAACCAATTCAAATTTAGCTCATTCAAATTAAGAACATTTCCAAAGTTGCTCTGGTTGAGCGAACACACATGTACGTCAGAATTTATAATCTCATACTGTACTTAACACCACTTATGTCTCTGATTCAAAGTAGTTGTTTTTGTTGAGAATTTAAGCACTGCTAATATCCACTACTCCCCACCTCAACGTTCCCCCCTTGTATTATCTCACCATCAACATGGGGGGAGACAGGGCGCGTCTTGGCACTTAGAAGGAAAACATGACGTATTTCATGGCAGCTGAGGCTATGTCGAATTGGGGACCCGCCCCACAGTTAAAACAACCAGCTGAGATGTGTTCATAAACTCTGACTCCCCCGGCCTCTCACACGCTGCACACGACTGACAGAGGGACGAGGGAAGGAGGTTTAAGCCTGATTTATGCTTTGGCTTTTTAAATAGGTGAGGGTAGAGAGAAACAGTGGCCTGGGTGTGGGTCAAAGGGCATACGGTGGTGAGGCAGTGGGTTGATATCAGGGAGCTGCATGGAAGTCATAGCTGAGGCGATGGGACAACCAAAGAGCTGATAGATGGATAGAAGGGTTCAGCGGCCAATGACTCTGGCTCATGGGAAGGAAAGCTGTGGAGTGCATAATTAACAGTCGATATGGGGCCGAGCTCCACCTGGGAATATTTTCACCCGGTTGGGGTCTGCTGATCATCCTTTAAAAGCACACACTCAACTTCAGTCACATCTGTCCTGTAAAAGGGACTGTCGATCTACTTACCTCATAAAGTTCAAGGGCATATAGATTGCAATGGTGTTGAACAGGAATGTGTGGCAGTGATGTGCATATCACAACACGTTTTGAATTAGCAAAGTACATATACCAACAATTGGCCAACATCAGTTTGTAGCCGGCCATATGTTTGTTTCTCTGGAATGTGCTGCTACGATATCCTCGCTGTTGTGGGATATTGCAACTCTGCGATGATAAGGGACGAGGCTTTCATAAAGCAATGCCCTTGAGGAAATATTTTCCTTGTAGGGTGTGGAGTGTGACAGGGCAGGGTAGGAATTCACATGGCAGATGATCTTGTGACAAAAGGGAGGGGTGATAATGGATAGGGAAGGATAGTCTGGCTGTCCGTTGCCTGGATAAATTGCATCCAAAAATAAGTGGCAATTTGCATGGCTACTGTAGCCATCTGTAAGCACATACATGATGTTGGATAGAAGACTAGATTGTCAATCCGGTCAATAAAAGTGTAGCTGTCAATGTTAATTACTGGTTTTGTATAATACCCTTAGCAATGAGCATTCATACTGTAGCGTATGCATTATGTGACACTCGGGTGGATCTAATCATTTAGTGTAGGCTAATATTAACATTTACCAAACGAGCAAATGGCCAGTTAGTCTGTCAGTTTGTGGCCAGTTATGTTGGCAAATGGTAATATCTTAAGCTCCCTTGTGTGATGGTGTCGCATATTGAAAATAGCTGATCTACAAGCTCACAATGATGCAACGCATTGTGAGCTTGTAGATCAGTTATGTTTGGCACGCGACATAGTCGGACGAATCAGGTGTAATCATGAACATGTCCAACTCCATTTAGGAAAGACAGCTGCTGGATGCTTTTGCTGCCCCACCCAAACAGTGAAAGACAATACTGTGTGAAATGATGTCATTACTACTGCTTATGCAAACCAGCTGTGTGACCTTATGGGGTGCATAGGATTTACATTCCATGCATCTGAGAGCATGGGTGTGTATGTGTGTATGAGTGCACGTGTGTGTACATAGAGTACATCGTCCACCTGCAATTGATCATGCTAGCGTTTGTCCAAGCTTGCACAAAAATGGCATTTTCAAATAAATCTTAGTCTTCAGAGGGTTTCTGTGGTGAGCAGATCTACAGTATAACACTATCTTGAGTCCAGCAAAAACTTCTGCAAGAGCATTTCACTTAAGAAATTAAACAGAAACTGATGATTCATTAAAAAAGGTATTTATTTAACAGTTGTGACGGAATGTTAAAAATGATAGAAATGGACTGAGAAAAAAAATCATTTTGTTCCAGTTAGAAAAAAAGGCAGTCATTGTTTTTTTTTGTACTGTGGTTCCTTTAATCCCGTCAATTGAATCTTGCAGTCCCTTGTAAAGGCGGGGGAAAAGTTAACATGAATTTTCTTTGGCACAAAACAAAGCACATGAGTATACTTGAATGAACAAAAACAAACATTAAAAAACACTGCTCAATAGAATGCTGGTATTAAGAAAAGCACAGGTATTAGGAAGAGCATAATACTGACAAATGGATGGAAAGGGCTGACGAAGAACGGCTCTCTTTGACACTGTGTTTTGGGCCTGAATGAGTCCGTCAGTCAGTCAGTCTCATGATTTTCAGCAGCGGCCATAGAGCCACAGTGAGGAGGAGGCCTGTTGACCTTCCTGCCAGCGTTTCAACTGATCTCTGTACAACTTGTGGGTTGAGCTTGCAGTGATGTGAAGTGGAGGATTCCCTGTGTCTTCAACTGTCCTCTGCCTATGACTTGTAACCACAGCGCCACCCAATGCAACTCCACCAGCCATCACCTTGTCACTTAATTTTACAACATTGTACATTTTTTCTACCAGCTATGGTCACATGCACATTCAGATATATCACACATTCAGCCGCTCTTGTTTAAAATCAAACGCTCATTGCCAAGTACACATGTGTAAGCAAGACAGGCTTAGTTGCATGTGTGGATACATACAGTACAGTACAGTACATGCACAGTATGGGTACACGTATACATTCACACATACTTAGAGTACATGTTCACATACTCACACAACACACTCACACAACTACGCATGCACACATGAAAGCTCAATAACACTCAATAACTCAATCAGTCAAACAAAGATCAGACCCCCATGGATTTTCTCTCAAAGAAGTTTGTAAACAGATTCTTGGCTGTGGGTGTGTGTGTTTTTTATCCTCCCTTTCTTCTCCTCTCTCTTTTATGCTTTACAATCTCAAGACTAAAGACCAATTTGATTTAACACTCGCATTTTCTGTGGGGATGGATTGGTTGCAGCTTTTCTTCTTCTGAGGCGGATGACGCAAGGCAGGGATCCTCCCGGGGGCAATGCCAGCACACAGCTGTGACTCCAGAGAAGACACAGACGTCACAAGAGCCAGTGGTGATTTAGACAAAACAGTCGCTCCCCACCCAAAACTTCCCCGTTTCCTGTCTCTGGTCTCTAGCTTGAAGGTCATCATCAACCCACACAACCTTCATCATCATATTTCTTGAAGGTAATATCCATGACTACAGTATTACTTTGCCTGACATTCCAATACGGTCATTCCTTGTTGGGGCACAAAGCCAAGGGGGGGGGGGGGGGGGGGGGGGTGAAGACACCAGAGCAAAAGGGAGCATCAGTGGTGAAAGAGGAGGGTTATTCTAATCCCTGATGTCCATCTTGTGGTGGTGGGGGTCGGCTCTCTATGGTTTCTAGAGGAGGGAGGGTGGATGGATCGGTGGGTGGAATGATGGAGAACAGGTGTGTGTGTGTGTGTGTGTGTGTGTGTGTGTGTGTGTTGAGGCAGTCGGTTCTGTTCTGTAGTAAACCGATGGGGGTTTCACAGCTCGGTATCTGCCGTCTTGGCAGTGGAATGGCCGTTTGTGGGAGGGGGCTCGATCTTGGCTGCCTCAGGGGAATCTCCGTTGACAATGGGTTTTTCCGGGGTTTCGGGAGGGGGGTTGAGAGGGGCTACAGACACAAGCGTGTTCCCCTGGTTCTGCTCATCTGCCGGACAGGCCTCCTCCGCCTAAACACAAACGTACATGTCTTTATGTGTGATCTGACCACAATTTCATAAGAGCAGAACAAATTACTTGAACACTGGTTATCCCTTACGGGTCCATTGTTGCTCTCATGGTATGTTAATACAATATAACTAGCACATTTGCAGTGGCTAGAGGTGGTCTCCCTACTCTTTGGTAGAAACGTATCGGGTAGGAGGAGACCTAGCCTACTGGTTGACAAGTAATACTGCCCGAAGCTCCCAAGGTCAATATATCCCCTGATGAGGCAGGGATTCTCTCATGGAATGTGGTCTCTAACGCGAAGAAGACCCGGGTTCGAATCCCGGTATAAACTTACGGACTGCAGATTTAAATGAATGCTCTGGAATGCGCAAAACGTGCATAAGTATTGCAAATTCCCACACAGATGAAAGAGCGCCAAAAAAAGAATGCACTTTTATATTGTATCATATTCCTGGAGCAGACAAAATTCACCCACGCCTGGACAAAACACATGGAAACCCACCAACAAACACACATGATGTGGTCTTAAGTATGTGATGCAGTGGTACAGAGAAGCAGCTGCGTTTGGCCGAGAGATGAAACGGGGAGATCAGTAGTTGCATATGGCAGCGGACAGCGGGGCGTGGGCCCCCGGATAACACTCTCCCTATGCATATAATTCCTCTCTGATAGCTGGCCAACAGTTTCCCCTAATTAAAAGACCTGGCCACAGTCCCTTGCAAAGAACGTGTGTATCCCGTTTTGATTTCAAACATAGCAAAACATAGCTGAAGCGTGACCAGGGGGATATGTGCATGTTCAGCACGGTTGAAGTGTGAGCAGTCTGGCTAGAAACAACAGTTTAAGGCCTTAAACCTGGTGGCATTATGGAAGGTCACCGAGGTCAGCGTTTGAACCATTTTACAGAGTACAAACTACACTATTTCCTCTATTTTAAAAATATTTTGAATGTATACAATTATTATATATGTCAGTAATTTCTTTATTTAAGTTATTTGTCATATCTTTGCTGTGCATTTTTTTACAAAGCCTAAAAGGCAAACAGGAATGGCGGATTTTTTTTATTTGAGCTAAAAAGCATTATTTTACACTTTGGGCTATTCAAAAATATCAGATCTACAAGCTCATAGCGCGGCACCGAGTGCCGCGCTACGAGCTTGTAGATCTGATATTTTTGAAAAATCGTGAAAATGGGTGCAAATCTTTGAATATATATATACTTTTAAAGCGAACATTTTGAACTCAAATCTTTACTTCTGGGGGGTCCCTGGAACAAAATATTTTGATGGGGGTCTGCGGCCAAATACATATGCTTTTGGGGGTCCTTGACGTGAAAAAGATTGAGCACCACTGATATAGAAACTTAGGTTTTTCAGAAAACTGTTGAGATTTAGGAGACATGTAGAATCGGCTTCAGGTCTCAATGGGTTAAATGTCATGATCGTGATGGCCCCTACTTACCAGTCTAATGCCCTTGGTGTCGGAGGCCCGTCTGTACTTCAGACAGTAGGCCCCGATGAGCGCTGCAGCCAGGAGCAGACCGGTGAGCAGCACCGCCACAAATACAGACGACCCCGATGACGCTGAGCTGTATTCTGTTTCTGACACACCCAGCTGCACATAATGAAATGCAAACCCACAGGCACGCGCGCACACACACACACACACACACACACACACACACACACACACACACACACACACACACACACACACACACACACACACACACACACACACACACACACACACACACACACACACACACACACACAGAAGAGAGGATTGAGGTGAAAAACTCATCTGAAATATGATATCAAGAAGATATCTTGAAATAATAATACAAGATCATAATTCAATCTCGAGGCATTTTTGTTGGACTAAATAAATGAGAAAGATAAGATTGTCAGAAGGGAAGATGTGAAGCTTAGCAGAAAGGCTTATGGGCTTAGTAGTCTGGGTTGAATCAATAGACTGCCTTGAAAAGCTTCATTTGGTAGTGGCTTTAGTGGTTCTCTGCTAGTATCACTGCACTGTAATACCCTGAGAGAGTTAATTTAACTCTTGAGAGGGTACACATGGAGCCAAATCCAAATGGAACCATCTAAGGGTCCAAATGAGGGTCCATTTGGTTTTGTACACTCTGAGTTAAATAAACATTGAATATTTTACTCTGTGTATTTCACTAACCACACCGGATTAAATCTTATGGTTTCTGAGACTGTCCACTCACCGGGCCATAAATGTTGTCACTCTGGAGGGCCATAACCAACTTCTGCCCTTCAGCTGTAGGGGAAGTAAGTTTGTCGAAATTAGGTGTATTTTCATGACAACAGAAGGTCTTGCATCAAGCTATTTGATAATCACTGGAAAATATATCTCAATTCATAATAAAATGTCATCAATCATCAATATGCACCATCAGGACTGGCGACCAGGACTGTATTGCCATCTTGATTGATGTCCAAACGACAGTTGTCCTTGCCACACCAGGCCGCAGGAGCACCCTGGATGATCGCTTTGGTTGCCTCCTGTAAAATAGGAGTTGTAAGAGATAATGTCAGTTCTGTCCCCACAGGTCTTGCCGCTCTTTGAATGTGTAGTTGATCACAAGAGAGCAGTGTAGAATCCATCCTGAAATAGTTTTCTGACGATCGAACATAGGCCATTATTTCACATGCTGAAAATATTATCAATTTCAATTTAAAAGAACATTTGCCTCCTGAACTGGCTGGATGAACTGACTGACTGACTGACTTGATTAATTGACATATTTATTGACAAAATGCATATATGCATAAACATTTGAACATATCTGTAGAAAGGATAAAACACAATATAGCTCGAGAGCATCTTGACCATTGTGATCCTTTGAGTGTAAGTGTGTGTAAACTTAGCGCCATGTATTGGTGGTGATGGTGGGGGTAGCAGAGAGACTTACACTACGTATAATACTGAGTATAAATGATATATCTCTGTGGACACTCATTAGGGTGGAGTGCAGTGTGTTCATGCATGTCCTACATGTGAAACTGCAAGTGTGTCCAGCTGACTGTCTGTGTGCGTCTGTGCGAAAGCCTTTGTGTGTGAGTAATCGAGGCAAAATGCTCGATGGATGGAAAACAGATTGTGGACCACACCTTCTCTCTCCCACCGTAACCCTGATCTATGATGTCAACGCATTGCACAAGCCTGCTCTTGAGGGGCTGAGGGAGCACGCTCCATTCTGTGCAATGTGATCCAGCCAGCATTCATCTCCTTCTAATGCCTAATTTATACTCTGTCGTATGACGTGTCACACGCCCCAAAAAAAGCAGATATACAAGTTCACAACGTGCCGCATCCGCGCCGCGTTGTGCGCTTTTATATCGGCTATTTCAGGGGCACGACACCATCATACGACAAAGTATAAATCAGGCTTGACCATCTTTGTGAGCAAACTCTGGTTCCTCAGGTTATTCAATCAGCCAGTCAGCTGGGAGGGGACCTAACAGCTGGCCTTTCCTATAACACCCAACTGCAGGGACGATGAAACTGCGTCAGCCCCCCCATCGCCCCCCCCTCACATATCATCCACCCGAGCTTCACCGACCAAGCAGTTACAGTACTCCCGTGTATCCTGTTCTCTTCTCCATCTGCCTGTTTCCACTTGTGACCCATTAAAGGTTATGTTCAGGAATTCTATGCTTTTACGCTTTTCCTTTGCTGAGATTGACCTCACATTCCCTCCTGCTGACTTGGCTGGAGCTCTCATGAGTTAAATTCACGTTAACAATAAAGACATTGTCTATGAGAATTCAGAGAGATTCATATACGTACATATTTTCATTGATTTAGTTCAAGCTACTGACTTTTATAGTGACCATTGACTCGTGATGAGAGAAAGAGCCACCATTTCTCACGGGAATTTGCGCGGCTGGTTTTTGGGCCCATATTCTGGGGATTTACTTGCTGGGAGTTTTTTTTCCCACTGCTTTGGAGCAATCTAAGGTTATTGGATTTTCTCCATGGAAACGTTGTTTAGAGATCTCTTGTCAAGGTCCTTCAAGCCATTCCCTGAATCACGCTGTGAAGAAGAAAACAAGCTGTGTTTTATCTACATGCCTTTATGCCTGATCATCAGCTAGACAAGCTGTCTGGTCAGTGTTTATTTTCAAGTGGAGCTGGTACATGGCAACATGTATCAGTTGTTGTGCTGTGCTAATCATTGTCAGAATCATTATCAGTGAGGGCTGCAACTGCTGTACTCTAAGACTGTAGTAATTAGCATATAATTGTGTTGTACTTGTTATTTTTGTGTGCAGCAATGCGTGCAGCATTGCTGTGGATGCATGTGTCATCATCCATCGGTTAGACTTCTCTAATGTGACCATAATCTGAGGAACACATGTATCCCTCTATTCCCTCTCACAGTCTGCTAGCTTGGTGACAGCAAGGAAACCAATTGTCATCAAACAACTAAGAGCTAAAGAATCAGCTATCAGACAACACCAGGCTCCAGAGAATAGGGCCCCACCCCTACTATTATTCCTCCAAGTGACCTGTGAGCTTTTGGCACACAGGCCTAACCTGGGAGGAAATACTGTGTCAGTCCTCCTCTGCTTTTGTGAGGAACACTGCATCATGATTTACAAAGCTTAAAGAATGTCTGAGAAAGAGATCTGTATTTGTCGGGCCCACGTTTCCAACTGTATCCGTTTAAAACATATTAATCTTCTCCCCCTATGTGGAACAAGCTGCTTCCTTTGCAGCCAAGGTGCAGGGGGCCAGATAAGGGCTGTGGTGAATGGAACATGTCATTTGAGGCCCTCCAATGAGGGTAATGGAGCCCAGCGCTCTTCTTTGTCTCTTATGCCCCTGTGGCCTAGGATGTGCTGATATCTCAGGAGATCCGTTGGCAGTGCAGCACAGCCTGTGGTTAGCATGTTATCAAGATGACAGGGACAGGCTATGGACTTCCGTGCGTTCAATGGGACACGGTCAGGCTTCCGTGCAATTGTTCTTATTTATCAAACATTGTCCTGAATTGTTGTAATAGATGTCTTCCTTTTTATGTTTTACATGACTTACTGTATAATTATTTCACTTGGCTGTGACACCTTTACTTTCTTTTCATTGCACATCAAGCGCTTTGTAAACTAAATGCATTAGAAATTGTCAATACATTGCTGTGTGGTGTTGTTGTTGTTTGGGGTGGAGGGGGGGGTTAATGATTTATGAGGAGGAATAATTAAAACACGTAAAAACTTACACAATCAGCTGTTGTAACCTTAACCTTGACGGTATCCTTGCCCTCCAGTGCTTCTTTGTCAACACACTGTACAGCAGGCTGTAAGGAAAGTGAGAAAAGCTTAGGCGTCAGAAGACCTTGGAAAGGTACGGAGAACCATGTCTGTATGGCGGTAGCAACTTTATAATTCCCCCATTATCTATTCTTCCTCTAGCTATCCTACATTACATTCAAAAACACATCAATACAGATCTGAAGTTAACACAAAAAAATGTTCCTCTCAAACAATTTGTTGTGAGAGGGTTAGGGTTAGGGTATGTTTTGTGTCTTCTAAACAAGTAGGCTGTTCTTTTCTATACGGCGAACACAATTCCAGAAGGTCTAACTGCTGCTTAATATATACTATGTTGTACGGCTGTGTCGCTCACAGAAATTCAGTCAGACACCTCGTCAAGATAATCATAGACATATATGAGCCCCTCATAGAGCAGAGCCCGTACATTTAAAGAACATGATCAAATACATATGAACGTCCAGCATTGAATGCCATGCTGATATAGTAACACCTTAATGCTACTACAGGAGGAGACTAGGTTGGTAGAGGGAGTTGGATGTCAGTCTGCTTAAATAGACAGCGTGGATTCAATCGTTAGGACCGTGGCTGTATAAGTGATTGAAGGGTGTATGAGCGTGGGACAGGCTGACTTAAGTGCCTGCCTGAACTACCGCTCCACATGGCATCGGCAATGTTCAGCGAGCGACACCATCGTACAAGAAAATATATATCAGGCTTTAGACTCTTAACATGTAAGCAACACCCCAACCATTGTAACAAATACAAATACTCACTATCACCAGATTAAGAAGGGCCCGTGTTTCAGCGGCAGCCTCAGTGGCATCCATATTAATCACATTGACTGCCAGCGGGGCAGCACTGGTCCCAGAGGTACCAGAGGTGTCTCCATTATCTCCCCGGCTATCGGCATTGGGGGCGACAGTCCCATCGGCTGACTGGTCACCTGGGGCATCAGTGCCTGCATTGTCTGCAGCTGCTGTGGCACCGGTGTCATCAGCAGGGGCATCCGGGGCTGCGGTGGCATCTGGAGCAGCAGCATCTGCTGCATCCGTGGCGCCTAAAACACATCATAACATTGATGGTTTTGGACATGTTGACATGTTTGGGTGCTTTACAGTGTGACAAGGTGGTCTCTTGAGAGCTTGCACAGTCACAGTTACTATTATTGAGATAGCTGGATACATGCAGTAATAGTGCCTTGAATTATTGTGATTTTAGGGTGTCAAATTGGATGTCATACAAGTAAGATGTAGATAATTTGCAGATTTTTTTGTAACTTCGCAAAGTTCGGCACGGCAACTCGCTCGCTTTAGCTCGCTCGGTGGACAGAGGTAGACTATTAGGGGTGGCGCTGAATAAATGGTTCGATGACCACTGCAGTTAGGATTGGAGTATGGTTACACCCCAGTGCGTCATCAAGTGATGATTTCAAATCCGCCCCAAAAATCATAACTCCTAACATAAAGGATGAAAAAACAGTTTAACTCCACAATTAATTAACACATAGTTTGCAGAAGGATTATACGGCTGTTTACACACTCACAAGCACGCATGCAGAAATTTGCATACTTTATAGATTGATAATGTATTATAAACAAATTAAATCCAAGAATCTCCCCGGGTTTGAAGCCAGACAAATTATTAAAAGAAAAAACAAATAGAGTCACATGACATCATACCTGGGTCAGCGGCAGGTGTATCAGTTACAGCATCCTCATCACACATCACCCCATCTGAGGAGAGAGAGAGAGATAGTCAGGTTCACTATGTAAAACAATATACTTTCGTTCAAAATTTGTGGAGATTAGCACAACTATACATTTTTTTTATCTTCAGAACATGGGGAATCCAAAAATCTATGTTTGCATTTGCACAGACACCTGCATGTCCGCCATATTGGACGTTCAAAATGGCTGCCATAAAATATATAATTTGTGCTACCTTGGCTTCTAGACGACATAGACAGTTAATTAAATATGCTAATCCTATGTTTTCTGGGCCAAGGAATCCAATAGAGACCTAAAGGATAGTGCACAGGGACTTGCAGTCCCTAGGGGATGGCCATGGAAATGCAGGTTGACTATGTTAGAAAATATACTTTTGTTACGAATTTTTGATTAGCAAATCTATAACACTTTTGGAATCTTCCGAGCATGGGGAATCCAAAAATCCTTGTTTGCATTTGCACATATACCTGCATGGCCGCCATATTGCATGTTCAATATGGACCACATAAAATATATAGTCTAATTTGTGCTACGTTGGATTCTAGACAACCAACCTTAATTAAATATGTTTTCCAGGTCAAGGAGTCCAATACAGACCTCAATGTAGTTCTCAGGATTATAGAAAAGCAAGAAAACAAATGTAAATGTAAAACATAGTGTTTATAGTTGTGTAGTATCAACACATCATTGACTTTACAGGTTTACAGGTGTAAAGAAATGGGTGGAAAAACCCTTTGTTTCTGTTGTTTTCAAAGAGAAGAAAAGAAAAGAAGAGGGGGGGGGGGTCAGGGAGAGCAAGGAGATCTAACAGTAATAGAACACATGTCAAGGATATACAAGTGGCGTAAACCAACAGATACAGTATGTACATGAGGTTAGACATAAGGCGAAAGGGCCTACTCTGTGTGGAGTTTGCATGTTCTCCCGTGTCTCCTAGGGTAGTTAATACCCTCACAAAAACATGTAGTAATCCTGGTCACTATACTTCCTCCCCCTGGTCAGCCGGGGCGCCTGATGGAGGGGAAGGGAACTGGTTGGAATAACGTGTTCCTTCCACACGCTACGTCCAACCAGGGAAACTCCCCCGTCAGGTGACAAGAAGGTCAGTTGGCTCTCATGCATTGAAGGAGGCATGAGCTCGGCCTTGGCCTCCCTAGGCTGGTGGGGGGAGTGTAGTGCCCAGGATCACTTAGCTAATTGGCACCGGGTGAAAAAGGGGTTACAGAATTGAGCGATAAAAATTAGGGGGAAAAAAGCCACAAGGTGCAAGGTGGTGACACTTTGGTAGGTCTACATTAGCAGCAGGTATGATATTAGACATTAAGGTGCAAAAACAGTATGAACGATTGAACTATATACATACAATATCTACTAGATCTATCATTCAGGAATATTCTTTTACAGCTCGTCAACACTGTCTGGGGTGTCATTTTCAGCATTACAGACAGTCTGTGTCGTTTTCGCAGTCACTTCCACACAAACAAAGTTCTGTGCAAACAAAGTTGTGTCCCCTGCATGACCTTCTCTGGGTTGTCCAATGGGTTTTGCACTGACATCTGACCACTAACAGAAACTAACAGAGGAAGGCGACCTAACACAGGAGGTGAATGATGCATTGGCCAACTTTGTATGATGTACTGCCCAAGGGGCATCCATATAACAAACATTCCTGACCTAAGGTGGTATCTGTTTTGCAAACATCTGGCATAAAGCAGCAAGTTGCCTCCTACCGTTGGTGCCCTTGAGGAGAACATTGAACGTGTGCATGATCAAAGTAGGGTGTGGTGCCAAGCCACTGTGACGTGGCAGAGTCTTTTTGACCCACTCAAACATGGAGCCATGGTGAGATACTACCTACTACCACAAAGGTTCCTCCTGCACCACAGGCCATTGTAGAGTTGGTCAGATGTCAGTGCAAAACCCATTGTACAACCCAGAGATGTTCATGCAGGAGACACAACTTGCACAGAACTTTGTTTGGAAGTGACTGCGAAAACGACGCAGACTGTAATGCTGAAAATGACCCTCCTAACAGTGATGAAGGGCCGTAAAAGAATGATAGATGATATTATTGTATATAGTTCAATCTTATAACTTGTCAATACTGTTTTTGCAAGTTAATGTGTAATCTCATGTACATACCTGCTGCTAGTGTAGACCTACCAAAGTGTCACCACCTTGCACCTTATGTCTAATCTCATGTACATACTGTATCTGTTGGTTTATGCCATTTGTATATCCTTGACATGTTTTCTATTACTGATAGATTGTTCTCCTTGCTCTCCCCGCCCTCTTCTTTTCTTTTCTTCTCTTTGAAAACAACAGAAACAATGGAGTTTTTCACCCATTTCTTTACATCTGTAAACCTGTGGTGTAATAAAGTCAATGATGTGTTGATATTACACAAATATAAAGACTATATTTTCCATTTACATTTGTTTTCTTGCTTTTATATAATAACTACATTGAGGTCTTTATTGGACTCCTTGACCTGGAAACATATTAACTAAGGTTGGTTGTCTAGAATCCAAGATAGCACAAATTAGGCTATATATTTTAGGTCGTCCATATTGAACAATATGGTGGGCCATGCAGGTATCTGTGCAAATGCAAACAAGGATTTTTGGATTCGTCATGCTCTGAAGATTCCAAAAGTGTATATTTTTCTAATCCAAACTGTTTAACGAAAATATATTTTTTAACATAGTAAACCTGAATTTCACTGGCCATCCCCTATGTGGCGCTACTGCAAGTCCCTGTGCACAATCCTTTAGGTCTCTATGGGATTCCTTGACCCAGAAAACATTGGATTAGTATATTTAATTAACTTTCTATGTTGTTTAGAAGCCAAGATATCACAAATTATGTATTTTATGGTGGCCATTTTGAACGTCCAATATGGCGGACATGCAGGTGTCTGTGCAAATGCAAACATAGATTTTTGGATTCCCCATGTTCTGAAGATAAAAATAAAGTATTGTTTTGCTAATCTCCACAAATTTTGAACAAGAACACATAGTGAACCTGACAGAGAGAGAGAGAGAGAGAGAGAGAGAGAGAGAGAGAGAGAGAGAGAGAGAGAGAGAGAGAGAGAGAGATGTGAGACAAAGAGAGACATACACGTTGGTCTTTGGTATTGATTTTATATACATCCGTATTATCATTGCTGTATACATGGAGGCTTATAGATTCTGACCTGTGTACTGCAGTGAAGGCAAATCATTGAATGTACTATAGTCAATTAAATGTTTATCAATGGCCACCATCAATTTTCACCTAAATGGTTGTATGACCATGCAATTTTCTGTTCAGTTATTCTACTCCACTTATACTTGTGGTGTTTTGCAACTCTGAATGGGTTGGGTAAACCCATTCTTAACCACTCAAGCCCTATACATGGTCGTATGACAAATAATAGCGAGAATACCGTATCTAAATTGCAAGCTCTTGTAGGTCTCATTGCGGCACATTGTGAGCTTGTAGATCAGCTATTTTAGCAAAAAAAGAAAGAAATTGTCAACATAAAGTTGTTTGCAAATGTTTGTGTAATGACTGTTCATCTTTCAGAACCTCTTTTCCTGTAGCAGTGCAAAATCCCCAACACAAGGCCCACTTACGCCACACTGTCTACATAAAGAGGATGCACTTTCTAACACGTGGGTGGTGTGTTTGAGTGAGTGTGGCTGAGGGATGGAGGATGGGTTGGAACAGACTGGCCTGCTGACCCAAGGCCTGTAGCTGGGCCCCTGACGCCAAACTAATTTGGCCTGTTTGCTCAGGAGCCGCAGCTAATTAACAGCTAGTATGGGCTAACCCTCTGTTCACAGCTTACACAAATAAATGTGCATGTCAGAAGTTCACAACCTCCTGACTCCGCACCCATCCTCTGGGAGAGGTCCCGTTTTCTGGAATACGATCTGGATTAGTTGGTGTTTGGCATGAGGAAAGCCTTGCTGGCATAGTAAGGTGAAACGGTTAAAACCACTCCTCAGACTAATAACTTGCGAGTTTATGTGAGGTCAATGGGTGGATGAATTACACAGTAAAATCCTCAGTGTTAAATTAACTCAGAAAGTGAACAACTGGAACCAAAAAGACCTTTAAGGGTCGATTTGATTCCGTTTACTGTGTATTAGAATTCAGCATTCAGAAGCTATGACTATTTTCAAGTTAAATGTAATAAAAGATATGTAGTTTCTGTTGTTACATATTCAAGTTATTTGTTAGGATGGGGAAAGCAGCTAGTAAGCAAGACGTTTGGAGATGTAAAGTCATTATCACCAAAGGTTAAGAAATACAGGCAAACGTTCCATCTGTGAGAGCTGTGCCTGCTACATCAGTGTCAATAACAGCCTCGCTCGTTTGTATTGTCTTATTAAACCCACCCACACATAAAGAAGAAACTTCTTTCTAGCACAGCTGAGTCCCTAACTCTTCCTCTCACAGTCATATCCAAGCTCCCTTTCAAAATGTCTAAAATCGCAAGCTGGCATTGTATCTCCATTTATTGTGCAAAACAAATTCTACAGACTTTCCGTTGTGAGGAAGGAAGTAATGAAACCCAACGGCTAATAATTTTAATCTGCTACAATTAACCCAGGCCAGTCAGATTAAAATGTGAGTTAGAAATATGATTTACAAACTCTGGAATGCAATTCAGGTTCCTTAAAGGGATGTAATTGCCCTAAATCAGTGGTTCTGAAAGTGGGGCCCGGGGTCTAGCTAAATTATTTACAGTTAGGAACTAAATGGACCCTTTTACAGATCTGTAACTCTCTGCAGTTTCCCCCAAACAGTGGGTCAGGATTTTTTTTTGGGTCGCTGCAGATCGTCTATTTTCATGGGGTGTGTAATTGATAGAAAATAAGTATTTTTTAACCTTTAAGTGGTTAATTTATAACAACATAAGAGGATTTTTGTAATTTTGAGTCCCAGGGAGACACCAAATGTATCATTCAGGTTTCAGCTGAACACGTTTGGGAACCAATTGGCCTAATGCATACCAAACTTGAAATTAAAAAGGTTTAGAACCACTGCTCTAAACAAAACTTGTTACGTCAGTCTTTACGCTGATTAACAGTCATCAAGTTGCCACCATGATAGCGTGAGTCCAGCACTGTATCTGCAGTCTCAGTAAAATGTGCTATTCTTCCCCCCTGCAGTGCTGCATATCTCCACATAGCCTTAGGCTGAACATTGTGCAGAGTGGGTCATATATTTTAATTGGCATAGGTGGGCATAAATCCTGCATGTTTAACAGTTTTATTAAAGCCTTTAGTTAATTCCCTTTGGACCTGAACAACTAGGTTTATTGATATAGATAGATTGAGAATAAGTATGCTGTGTAAGCCCACACACCACTGAAAGTCTCTGGCATCTGTATGTTTTCAACTTGTATTTGAACATTTCAAGAAGGCTGATGATTGGAAAACGCACATTTATTTTTTATTTAAACCTTTTAGCCTCAGTCTCTCGGGAGAGCATTAATAATTGCACTAAAGTGCTCACTTGTCTCTTACAGGGATGCACAAACATGCATGCACACTGCACGCATGCACGCACGCGCGCTCAGAGGCCATCCTGCTTGCTGGCTTTATCACCTGTCTAAACTCTAGGCTACTATGACATCAGTTTATACACAATAACACTAGTATAGACACAGACAGCTCAGAGAAATCTCACTCAGCCTCCAGCCAAGCCCCTCAGCACTAAAATGAAGCCTAAAGACTTCTAGTCTCAACACAAACACGTGGAAATAATACGTAACACTCCTACAACATATAAACACAACCGTGGCCTCTCCCCAGAGGGTGTTTGGATGAGCTTAGAGAGCATGAGGCCAGGGTTTCCTGACAAAGGGACTTTTGACCTCAAGTAAAGCCCCGCTCTGCACTTCACTATCAGATCTACATTAACGTCCTCCCTGGCCTGGCTGTCGCTCACACACCATGGGTGTTCCATCTTTGACATGAGGTGGAGGCTCGTCCTGGCAGCTGTAGGGCACTAAATCATGGGTTAAAGAGGGGATTCAAGGCCCCGGGATGGTGAGTGACACTTCAGACTCTGCCTGTGGTCAGACCAATCACCGACAATTACATGGCGAGAACCAAGAGAGAGAGACATTTAACCGCTTAAATCCTAGTCGTACAACGAATAGCGCAAATATAAGCAATCTACAAGCTCACAACGTGCCGTCACATCTGAGCTTGTATCGCTTTTGGTATTTTTTCTTTTTTTTAAATTGTTTAAACATTTTTGAAAAGTCCAGAAAATGTTTGTCTATAATGCCATGCCAGGTGCCACGTTGCCAGGTTGACAGTGGTTAACAGTCAAGTTGCGAATTACATTTGATGAATGATCTTATCCTTAAAAGTGCATGAATGTTTTACATCAAACTCCAGACCCTACCATACTATAATGCTGAATTTTGAGCTTTACAAGACCCATGAGAAGGCCTAGCCGACAGGCTAGTTGTTGTTGACAGTTTTCTGAAATGTACTAGATAGCCTACAACTGCAAAGTTCATGGTATGTAGATGGGTCATACGTACATCATATTTTTACTGGTGTATTTTCACTTGGATAAGGTTAACCATCCCTGCGTTCTACAGGCTGCCATACTGTAAACATATCATATGTCTCTACGGGCCCATAAATAAGGTACTATAATCCCTTGGAAGCATGTCAAGAATTTCACAACTTGCTGCAGTGAATTTTATATGAGCAGGGTGAAGGAAGGTCATGAGAAATCAAATCAATTGCGTTTGTGTATCATCCCACATTCCACAAATCAACGCATTCATGTCCATAAGCAGACAAGCTGAGCTGACCTGGCATTCACACATACACAAACTAGTGTTATGCCCAATTTATGCTCGCCAAGCTCACAACGTGTCACATCGGCGGCGCATTGTAGATCAGCTATTTTATGTGCGTGACATCTGTTGTGTGACGAAGTATACAGTATATCAGGCATTAGCATAGACCCACCACTTGTCACATTCAAGGCTGACTGGTGGGAGGGGTTTGGCAGCACCTGTGAACTGTAGTATAGTATAGGGAAGCCACACAGTTTATTTATGAGCTCATTTACAGGTATATCCATATATCCATTCAGTGCACCCAGCTTTTGTACGTTTACGTTGTTAAATCTACGTAAATGAATCGTCAAACACAGTAATGAGTAGTATTCCACATGGCAGACCTTATTTTTTTGCACCACACATTGCCTTGTCTTCAAAGTGGCCTTTTTATAACCACAGTGCCTGGTGAGAGGTTCACCACACTCTGCTCCACACACACAGATCTGCCAGACTTCCTCATCACCCAAAACACACTTACATGTTAGGCCAGTTTGAAATACCCGTAGGAGTTGCATAACAACTACACTCATGCTTTGTACTTTTTCTTCAACTGACTGTCACAAGTAAGAATGGCCTTTGTTTTGTTTTGATCAGTTACCATAGCAAACAGAGTTTCCATAGCAGATGTTTGGGGCCCAGAGACTGGCTGTGTGCCAGGCGAACCATCGATATCATTACCGTAGAGGCAGCAGATGAGGAAGGATTTGGAGCGGGAGAGCGACAGCGAAGTGATAAGACGGATGTCGGAGAATCATCAGTTTAGGTGTTGATGTTGATATGAGAGCCAGACCCTACATTTGGTTCTGTTTCCCACCAGACGGCCCAACCAATTTGACAAAAGACACACACGCAAATGACATGTTTTGCCTGGCCCTGCATGCTTAGCCTACACTCGCACGTACAAACAAGCACTTGACTGACTCTGGGGTGGTTGTTGTTTTTTGCAGAGCCAGACTGACAATGTCAATCTGAAATGCATGATACTGTGTCAACTATAATGGCAACTATAACGTAAGAAAAAAAAATACTTCTTAATCCTTCCTCCATGTTCTAATGGCAACATTGGCAACTTGCAACTTTACCATTGGATTTTCTTAAACTCCAGTGTGTTCTTCTGGGCCCATCTATATATATTTATATATATATATATATATATATATATATATATATATATATCATACCTATCTATACTGTGCTGTATGTATCTCTATAATCTAGCTCTCACTCGATCACCGTTGAATTTTGTGATTTGGCATATTGGAGCTCCAACCTCAGCTGTCTCCTGAGATTGAGTGCTGC
Source organism: Gymnoscopelus microlampas (assembly GCF_963454915.1). Classification (NCBI taxonomy): domain Eukaryota; kingdom Metazoa; phylum Chordata; class Actinopteri; order Myctophiformes; family Myctophidae; genus Gymnoscopelus; species Gymnoscopelus microlampas. The sequence goes on along the minus strand of NC_139947.1, from coordinate 42,520,593 downwards.
TTGGGTAGAGACATTGGCAACATGCAAACAAGGTGTATTTACTTCCCGCCTCACATCTATTTTCGTAGAATTATAAGACACCCTCGACTATGCCTCAACTCACAGCCAAACCTGAGTGAGATTGATTGTGTGCGTGTGCTTGGGCCATCATCGAGTTTCTTTTGAATGAGGGCTATATACTCCTACTCACTATAAAACTGCTGTCTCGAAGGACAATATATGCTTACGTACGTACAACCTAAAATAACTGATTTTGGAAATCGGTTATTAGAGTGCAAAACGGGCGTAATGGATGAATTGTAAATTTGCCATCGCTTGTGCTTCTCCCACTCTCTCACTGCCCTCAGTAGTCCAGCTCCCAGTCCCATCCCCTTCCTATTTCCTCCAGTGATGGGATGTAGGGTGGAGGGTGGGGTATACTGGGCGGGGGGGGGGGGGGGATCCAGGGAAATGCAGTGAAAACAAACATGGTCACACCAAATGAAAGGAGGGGGTATAGCCAGAGCATAGGATGTCAGGGCAGTCTTTTACAAATGGCCCATCTGAAATGGCCTGCTGCCTGTTCATTCTCCAGGGAGAGCGGGGAGGAGGCCATGAGAAGGGAGGGATGGAACAGCTGCTAGAAATCTCCACTGGGACCTTCCTCTACGCACTTGTGCATACAGTTACTGCACTTCCAGAAGGCATGAGGGACAGTGGCACTAGAGCTCAGGGTTTGCATCTGTCCTCCACCCAGACCACAGGGACGACACCTTGGCTGTCATCACCACACCACACCCTCCTCTCGTTCCATGTCCCCCTCCTTCCCACTTCCAGATGTCTACTGCAGGACACAGTGACTCCTTCTCCTCCCTGCTACCCCTCCCTTCCCTGTAAAGAGAGCGTCCCCTCAGCTAAGGCCCTACTAGTCTGGAATTCCACCAGTCCCCTAGACCCTCCAGGGAATACCAAGACTGTGAGGAATGAATGGATGGTCCGACTACGTGACAAGGGGGTGGGGGGTGTTGGCAAGCATGCCAACCCTTCCATCCATGTGCAAAACATCCATAAGGGGAAAAGGGTGATAGGGTGGTCATCAGGGGACAGTAAGTGTTACCACATACGTATGTTACACAGACAGACAGACAGATAGACAGGCAGGCAGGCAGATAAGCGGGCAGGCAGACAGACAAACTGTTGCAAAAGTCCCAGTATAACCCTGGAGACCAAACACAGGCCAATTTCCTCCCATGGCGAGACAGCCACTCCAAACACTAAAACCACAACGTGGAAAATAAATCTCAGGGACTATACCACTAGAGTCCCCGGTTCTCCGCGCTGGCCGAACGTGAGAACTATTTGGACAGACTGGTGGCAAAAGTTGACTTTTCTGCCCTGCCCACGCCCCTGGTGTTTTTAAACAAAACACAAGAATGGGGTTGAAAAATATTAAAAGGAATTAACAGCAGCCCTGGAATGTTATCTATGCACATCCTAGGACAGGATGTAGCTGTCACGCCACGCGGCATGCATTGACCTCTCCAGGCTCCAGAGGTGAACATGCTGGCGGCTACAGATAATACCCACCAGCCCTGCTATATGGACCCAATGCTACTGCCATGTGCCATAGACACAGTAGTGCTCATCATGGGACCTTAGCACAGCAATTTTCCACTGCACCACAGCATCCTGATTTTGAGTTGTACTTAGGATTATTGTAAAAATGTTCCCTCTGGTACAGGACATTAAATACTGTAATAAAATCCATGACCATGGAAAAGCTGATACAAAAAAATGTAGTTGCTTTTGAACAGTATAGGCCAGGCTATGATTATGATGGTAGCTACATACCAGAGTTTCCACCCAGCCCCTGCTTTGCTAATGAAAATAATGTCGACCAGTGATTGAAATATAAAACCTTTGTTTCCAAAACAGCCTATCCATCTTTTTAGCAAAAGATAAGTTGGAAACACCAGATGCTCTGAGGGCGGCTATAGCAGAACACTGCTCGCCTCTCCCTGTCAGAACCAGCGCTGTGCTGTAACAGCAGATGTCCATGGACCGGTTCCAACTGCCTCTTGACGTGAGCTTGTGGAGTGGGGAGAGGCTGTAAAAGGATATCTAAACGTATAGCCCTCAACTATCTGGCATCGTATAATGATTTATATTATGGAGCCACAGCGCAGTAGGGAGAGGCAGTATGAGAAATGATAGGAAGAGTCTGCTTGACCTGGTTCAACTCTACAAATCCCCCCCACTCTTACAAGAGAAAAAGCCATGCAGAAATCAAGGCCTCCTCACAATAACAGCACATGCACGCTCAAAAATGTGTATGTGAATGTGAATTTGCCCGCCAAGAGCCGAAACAGGATGCAATCTTGTGTTTTCAATTAGGTTGGATAAAGAGCAGGCTCAGAGACGTGCCTTTTACTGAACATTAATTACCTAGAGCAATTATTTTGGCAGTCAAAGGGCCTCAGCCAAGGCTCATTAACTGCTTTTATTCCGCAGGGTAAACAGTATATACCACTATAAAGACAGCCTAGCCATCTCTAACGTACACACCGGTGCACACGCCCATTGCAATATATTGGGGCTCACTAGTGACTTCACCATGAACTGGGATTCATCAAAGTGCCTAGGAGAACTTTGAGTTACTACTGAGGTCTCAGTTCCGCGACAAAGCGCAGGGATGACTAAACAAGCTGTCTGCTTCCAAGATAACATTTTGGAATTCATTTTTAATTTTAGAGTTGCTCATTAGCTTAACATCAGTTGACTTCAATCTCACATCTAACTTCTCAGTCTCTACGCTTGCTGCCCTGCCAAGATTGCCGGGTTGAAATGGTGGAGAAATAGGAGGAGAGGGCTCCTTCTCCCCCTTGCTGTTAAAGCTCAACAGCTGTAAAATTGCAGCGGGGTGCCACGGGGAACAAGGAACAATAAGCTCACCAGAACAGCAGTAATTGGAAAAGGAAGATTTGAATGCTAGCACAGCCGTCTGCTATTCATTAAGATTGTTTCACTAGGTAAACATTGTTGCTAGACAATCTATTTCTCCTTGTCAACCCATTTTTCCTGGATGCTCATTTGGGCTATGGTGTGACACAGGTTTTGTTTCCTTATCACTAATGAGCTTTGTTTGAGAAGAGAGTGGATGGGCTCCAAATAAAGACACTCCAGAAAAAAGGGGGAATTTCTTAAGGATGTTAAGCTGAGTGTGTTGATGGAGCCCAGAGGATGAGGTAATACAATGCATACAAGGGCGGGGAAGTGTCTGTTTGTCATAAAAGTTTCCTTTTTGAATATGCTCATTGACGGCAATGCAAACAAGGTCTCAATTTCAAATCATCTCTCTAACTTGGAGCAAGTGACGGTTCTGAAAGAATAAAGCCACCAGCACTCATGGTGCTTCAGCTATGACGGGGCCCAAGAGGAGTTACACACACCCTGACCTGACATAAGAACACCACTGTCTGCCAATGGGTTACGTAAAAGACCCACGCCCTCCAGCAAATGACGCGAATCGAACTTTGCCATCACGACGTGGGACTGAAGGAACGCTGGTCAATAGCTGTGAGCGCCGTGAGAAAGAGAGTGGCGGGTACTCTGCCCATGTTGAAATTGGCAGGCGCAGCCATTGCCTGGTAAAGAGAGAATGTTGCAAATTTGACTGCAGAAACATATGCTGTGTTAATCACAACTTGCTCTATGCCAGTGACATGCCTCATTCTGAGAACCCGTCCATTGTTACTTTGTTTTTGTTGTAAGTAATCCTCAGACTGTCTCTAATAGAATTGAGAAGCCTGAGAATTAACGTGTCTCCACTCTCTGCGGCCCTTTCTGTGTTTAGATTTATTTGAACTAGATTCATGACTCCATGCTGACATGACTCGGCTGTGTCAGGGAAAATTACAAATTGCCAAACACTTGCAAAACGCATGCTCACATGCTCGCGCATGTAGACGCGCACGCATGTAGACACGCACGCACGCACGCGCACACACACACACACACCTCTTCAGAGTCTCTCAACTGTGAAAATGCAAATAACGCCACCTCAAATTTCTTTTTGGAAAATGTCCTAATAGCAATTGTGATTGCAAGTTGTAGTACGCATTAGGACCACATTGGAAACAAGTGTTTTATTACGCTTTTATGTGTATATCCTGTGTTTGCTCATATTTCTTTGAACAAAATAAAAAAACTAATAAGGCACACACATAGCAACAAAAGCAACCCGTTTCACCCCATCTCAAGAGCAGATTCAAAATGTGGGTTTTCCCCCAAACTTTGAGTGAGAGATAATTTATTCCAAGAGGCGTTGGATGACATCAGCCAACAGTGCAGACCATGCCCATTGCAGCGCTACATATTTGTGAATCTACATAGCTGCTGAGTGAAAGCCAGGAGAATTAGGAACAAACTAAATCTGCTTACAGAGAGAGCAAGCATTTGACTGGCTTACTACGATACGATAAGAATGTTAACTCGGCTAAATGCATTCAAACGCAACTTCAACTGCGTCAGTGAGAATCCCATCTGTCTCTTGACATACACACTCTCTCTCTCTCTCTAACAATCTCTGTCTTCTCCAACTTTATCATCACATTATTTGTCACATCACAAGTTTACAGGTATAAAATCGTGAATGAAATCCTTTTTTTTTGTATAGCTACCCTCTAATTCCAGTTACATAAATAATTACTGGAATAGTGAACACTGGTTTCTCACACTCTTGCTTGACTTGAGCTACTGTGACAAAAAGTAGTTTGTTTTGGCCTCACTGAACTATCCGTGAGCATCAGTGAGATACTATAGGGAGATTTGCAAGACTTGAGTCACCAAGGACAGTAAACATTGTGATTCCACACTTCCACACAGTCTAATACTGAGTGGCTGCAAATATAATTTTACATAGCATTCCTTGCATGCTATCTGATCCTGTCCTTTTCTTTCCTTAAATGTGTTTACTGTTATTGATGATGATAGATATTGTTTACTTATGTACCTCTAACCTGTACGCAAGACGTAACATAACAACTCCTTGAATCTTGATGTGTGTGTTCAGATGAATGACAAGACTGAGGTCTCTGGCCAATTTATTTGGCTGTCTGTGCATGTGTGCACAGAACAAAGGGTGTTTCAAAAAGTCTTCCTCCCTAATGACATCATCAACAAGACAGGAACTGTGCTGTGGGCCTTCTGTCTGGCGGAATCGCAACACAGAGACATGACAAAGCGTCTTTTTCACATGGAAACAGACATCAATAATGCACCATGAAATGCTAAAATTGTCCATGTCTGCTCAAGAGTGAACGTTTATGTCCCTTCATTTTGACCTGTGACCCTTAAGCCATCACAGTCAAGCAGCCCTGTATCTGTGAAAAGGCCCAGAGAGGATGGCCTCTTTGAGCCTGACTTCCGTGATTCCACAAATAGCTGATCTACAAGCTCAGAACATGCACGGCATGTTGTGAGCATGTAGATTTCAACGAGCGACAGTAATTAGGCTTGCCTGGTGGTGGGGAAGGAAGCACAGCATCAGCATGTATGGAATTTGGACATTTCAAACAAAGAAATAGCCCCCAATCGCTTTGCATACCATATGATCAGTCCAAATTGTCCTTTGAGCCACTGTGTCAGAATGGTCGCAATTCATATTCAAAATTGACAAAGACTTTTCCAGTGCTGTGTTCATCACTGTATGCTGACCATGCCTCAGCAAATTTGCACCGCAGTGCCACTTGGAGATAAGTGTCGACAATGTAGCAGGTCTGTGTGATCGACAGGCCATAGATAGGCTGTGGTGAGGAATTAGGGCGGGGGTTAGGTGAGGATCCCTTGTGGAAACACCCCCGTGCTGATATCCAAAGTAGCAATCAGAAGTGGGTATAGGCTGATGCCTAAAGCAATGGTTCATGGCTTCTACGCAAAGCAAGATCCCTATTCAAACCGTTTATAAACATCAGTTCATACTGTAGTTCCGATTAAATTCAAATGAAATAGTTCTAAGACTTCTATGTCAAATGCGGAAGACTGAGGAAGTGGAGTTGCAAACATGGCTGTCAGTGGGGGGTCTGGGTTTTGCAGCTGAAGAGAAATAATTGCCTGTCTATAGTGTCGTAAAATGTCATCCATGTATCATGGCCTTTATTGGTTTGTAAGAGGAATGGTCTTCTTATGCTGTAATTCAATTTCCATGTAAATCTAATTACCAACCGTTGGGCTGCGGATGCAAATGAGAGACCTACTGTACTGAATGTACAGTACTGAGCCTCTCTTGTACAAACGGGGAGCATGTTTCACGGTCTGGAGATCTGTTTTAAAGTAACCCTATTGGATGTATTTTACTCATATTGGGTAGTCTAGTAACCCCCCCCCCCCAAAAGAAAATAAATAAATTAAATGTAAAAAAAATCAGGCCAATTACTGTACTTCACAAGTTCTGATAAAGTCATTATATTGGACTAATCAGGACCCATTCTCCTTTACGACCAGCAAGACAGTAATGCTACCCAAGCCACACATCTCTTTGCAATTAGTACTAAGTCAGCCTGGTTTGGAGCCAACTGGCCAGTGAGTGTGCCCACCACATTTAAGTCTGATTTATGCTTAAAGTAGTCATATGACTGTCCCATGCAAAAAATAGCCAATCTACAGTACAAGCTCACAATGCAGGATTATACAATAGGCTCCCTCATCACCGCACGCACGCACGCACGCACGCACGCACGCACGCACGCACGCACGCACGCACGCACGCACGCACGCACGCACGCACGCACGCACGCACGCACGCACGCACGCACACACACACACACACACACACACACACACACACACACACACACACACACACACACACACACACACACACACACACACACACACACACACACACACACACACACACACACACACACACACACACACACACACACAATCTCCCCTACTGTTTGTAAACCTACTGTAGGCTATAAAAGTAACACATTTATCCTAGCAGGTCCACTTTTACAGTCAAAATAACACTGAGGATGCTCAGGGCATTAAGTAAAGAGAACTGTTTTTGCTCTCCTCAAGAATGCAGAAAACACATTTGGTGTGTGGTCACTTCCCTACACGTTGCTTACTATAACACACACACACACACACACACACACACACACACACACACACACACACACACACACACACACACACACACACACACACACACACAGACAGCGCGATGCGGGATGCAGGGCATAATTATGTTCAACGTTACAACCTTCCACTCCAGAACCACTAATGTTTTACCCTCGGTCTGTCTGCCCAAAGTACTCCAAGATGGCACAACAGAATACAACACACACTCCCACTGGAGTTTAAAGCTGCAGTGGAGGCACAACATCTGACGGAGTGTAGTTTACACCACAAGTTTGTCTTGCATGCAACTGGCTGAGAGACAAAGCACATGAGACAATCTACTGCTATGACTTCTATAGAGGGAGGAGGACAGTTGCACTGTAGAATGTTCAGTGTTACTTTATCCATGTGTGAGTTAAATGTTATATTTTTTGGGTTAAAATAAGTGTAGATTATTCAGTTCAGGATACCAGTCTAATCCAATCAGGAGACAGGATACAAACTAAACAAGTGAGATTGGACATGATGAAACAAAATAAATGAGTAGACAAAATTGGAGCTGGACCACTATGACTGTGGGGTTTTCTCTCCGGATCGGATGAAATTGGTACCCCGATGTGAAAATGTATTTTCTGTTTACTAATGAGCTGGAGAACACTCCATAACAATGATTACTACTATATACTACTACTATTATTATTATTATTGTTATTATTATACTATTATTATAGAGCTATAACTTTTAAACAAAATAACTTTTTCTTTTTTCTTTTTGAACAAAAACATCACTCTTTAATTGAAGCAGTGGTACTCACGGTTAAGTTGCAGAGCGCAGAGCATCAGGGCTAGAGCCACTCCTTTCCACAATCCATTCATTCTCCACATGGACGCTGCCATCCTCCTCGGTCAGTGTACGGCGTGAACGTGTGTCCCTGTAAAAGCGTGGGAGAGCTTTTCAAAAATAGGGCCGCCGTGAGAGTGGGCCACTGAGGGAGTGAGGGAGTGTTTGGGGGGCCGGGGGGGAAGTTCTGAGGTTTCCTGTGAGGGTCTGTGTGAGCGGGACAGACTAGCAGGATAAAGCACAGCTTGTGTTCCGTTGGTTTTTATACAGCCCCACTCCTTTGCCCCCTTACTCACTCACATGCACGTGCGTGCACGCTGACACACACACACACACACACACACACACACTCCCCTCCTCTATTTCCACACCCCTTTTCTAGCTGACTGATGTTAACCCCTCTTCCCCAGGCAGCTGGCCCTCTCTCCCTCCCGTGTGTGTGTGTGTGTGTGTGTGTGTGTGTGTGTGTGTGTGTGTGTGTGTGTGTGTGTGTGTGTGTGTGTGTGTGTGTGTGTGTGTGTGTGTGTGTGTGTGTGTGTGTGTGTGTGTGTGTGTGTGTGTGTGTAAGAGTGAGGTAATGAGTGGCGAATGTAATATGTTAGTGAGTGAAACCTTACATGACATGCTTTATCTTATATAGTGCTGTAATTTCTGGTAGAAAACATGTTAACTAACCTATAGTGAAACATAAAAGAAGCTCCTCATACTAGCTCCTTTACGTGCAATTCATTGGCACATCCACCAGTGATGTTTCTGAGAGTGGATAAGTTGTGTTGGGCTTCAGTAAGGCGTGGACAGCTACTTCTGGACGTGTATGTCCATGATGTCAGTGATCTTCATTTTAAGGGCTCATTGTTTTACCAATACATGCACGGCCACAAGGACATTTCAGCATATGTTTTTTTCATTTTACATAATATTATACACTTAATATCAAACCTTTTACCTCTTACATCTGTTATTAGCAGGTGGGACCTGATTGATGAAATGTTAGAGGGCAGCGGTGGGGGCAGCAGGTCTGCTCTCACCAGCATATTTCTAAAGATTAGGCGGTCTTTTATATAAAACACAACCGTTATTGAAACATCCTTTGGATGAAGGGTCTGCAACTAAAATATACCAATGTTTCTTTATAGCCTCCTCAATAACTTAACCACGTCTAATCAACTTCATCACTTCTGAGCCACAAGGCCTGGCATAGATCTCTGCCATTGTGAAAGGCAGCAAAAATGCATCATGGATCAAGTGTGATCAGTGAAAATGGGTCTGCTCACAGCAGCACATGGGGGGCCTAACATCCAGAAAACCCCCAGAGAATTACAGCCGCTTGTCAATAAACATCACATGTTTATGTGTTGTTTATGTGAGGTTGCCATGTGGTTGCCTGATAAAATGTAAACTTTACTGGTCAGTTCTGTGTACGTTCCTTAAAAGTGAGTAGATGTGATTTCACATACAATGCAAACAAAATGTATCGAGCAGACCACTTGAACCCTAGCACCCCCAATTCTGGAGTAATATTTGCCAGAATAACCGATCTACAAGCTCATACGTGAGCTTGTGAGCTTGTAGTTCTGCTATTTCTGGAAGAGATTGGTGTAGAGGGAAACAAGAGGAGGCCAATTACAGAGCCAACTCAGGTCTGCTTTAGCTAACCTGGCTGGGAAGCCATTTTTCTTCTGCATGGTCAGTGTTTGTATAGAGAGTGACTGTGTCCTCTCAGTCTCTTTACTTTGAAGATGCACCTGGTAAACAGGAAGGACTCCCCATGCCTTCTTATGCTGTGCAAATAACAAAAAAAAAAGACAAAGAAAATAGCCTCACGCAAAATACTTGGCCTTGTCCTTTATATTCTCCTGGGTGGATGAGTAATAGCCATAGACTGAGTCACCCTTCTATCCTGTGCAAACACACATGCTCTTTGCTCATAATTGATGCAGGGTACGGTAGGCTACCGTGTTTCAGAATCACACCATTTCTAGAGAAACTAATACAAATTTACACTAGGACTGTAGGGCTTGATTGTTCTTGAGAAGTCTCATTCACTTTCACAATGAGATGTTGCCGTTTCAGAGAACCAGGCGGACCACATCTGGAAGCACTGCAGTCCCATTGGCCATTTTTGGGGGGGATTGCCTGGAGAATTGCTTGTCAAACATTGTGACCAGATGGGGCTGAATGGAGCCAAGACCAGCCTGTGTCTGCGAGGCACTCCTTCTGATGTTCCCCCATTGTGATCCCACCGTTGTGGAATGGAGGCATGTAAGAGTCAAATAGTATTTTAAAATGCCCTATTTTGTTTGTTTCGTCCCTCGTAGGTGCAACATGTATCTAAATTGCGTTGATGCAGTAGAGCCCACCCACATGGCAGACCACAGATATTAAAACTAAATTGAAGAATTACTGGCACAATGATATAAAAAACATTTCTGGTGACAATCAGATCTCACTGCCTGTCTTTAGCAGACCTTTCGAGTGGTGAGTATCACTGACTCGAGAAATGATTTAAGAAGCAGTGGGACAAGGTTTCATCTTGAACTGCATGATATACTGATACAAATATGTGACCGAGAGACAGACATACAATAATGAAAGTGAATGCCATTTGACTAGACTGTGGAATGGCTCAGAGCAAGTCATGGGCTCTATGAGTAGATGCAAAATGTTTCCACAACATAGAGCCAGTGTGCCAGCATTCATGCAGACTGATACACACCACACAAACAGAAATGTTAGATGAGACGGATACACGACCATTACAACTTTCAGATGAGATAGATTAGATCATGAACACTTTCTTGGCACAACCTCCTCCTCTGCAGGTTTTGTATGATGTATGATTTCCACTTTCAAAACAAAACTTAAGTCTGTTTACAGAGAGAATCATGATTAGACCAGTGTTGCCCCCCCTTTGGGGGGGGGGGGCGCCAAAGGTCACAGTTAGTTTGGAGGTAGTCCAAAATGTCAATGTCAAAATCATAACTTGCTGTCACAAACTCTATGTTCTCAATGTGATATCAGTCCAACTTGTCATACATCATCTATTATCCTGTAACTTTAACAAAGTTAACATAGCATATCGTTGTGGAGTACAGTATTAACACTGTAATAACATTGTTAAAAACGTTTTACCACTTTCAGCCTGGCATCCATATTGTGGGCAACTGGGCATGTGAAAAATGGTGATGAAAATAACAGACCTACAAGCTCACAACGCATCGCAATGTGATGCGTGGTGAACTTGTAGATTGGCTATTTTTGCTACTCATCGTACGAGAAGTAGGTATATATGTATACGTATATTTATATATGCTGTTCGTGGACTACAGCTCAGCATTCAACACCATTGTCCCAGCAATACTTGACAAAAAGCTCAGAGACCTAGGGCTACACCCAAGCATGTGCGACTGGATACAGGACTTCCTGTCCAACCGACATCAGGTGGTGAGAATGGGCAGCATCACATCTGACCCCCTGACCCTCAACACCGGAGCACCCCAGGGATGCGTGCTGAGCCCTCTCCTCTACTCCCTGTACACGTATGACTGCATAGCCACACATGTCTCCAACACCATCATAAAGTACGCGGACGACACGACAGTGATAGGCTGAATCGTAAACAACGACGAGTCTGACTACAGAGATGAGATCAACTCACTGGCGCTCTGGTGCCGGGAGAACAACCTCGCTCTCAACGTCGTCAAGACCAAAGAACTGATCGTGGACTTCAGGAGGCCGCAGAGAGACCATGCGCCCATCCTCATCGACGGTGCTGCAGTGGAAAGGGTCAGCGAGTTCAAGTTCCTCGGAGTACACATCGAGGAGGACCTTAAATGGGAGACGCACACCACACACGTGAAGAAAAAGGCTCAGCAGAGACTGTACTGGCTCCGCCGCCTGAATAAGCTTGGAGTAGGACAGCGCATCCTCAAGCTGTACTACAACAGTTCGGTTGAAGGCGTCCTAACAGGCTGCATCACGGCCTGGTACGGGAACTGCACTGCCCGAGAGAAGATCAACCTACAGCGAGTAGTGCGATCGGCAGAGCGAATAATGGGAAGCGAGCTCCCAGCGCTTCAGGATCTGTACAAGAAGCGGTGCGTGGTCAAAGCCAAGCGCATCATCAAGGACAAGTACCACCCAAGTCACAGACTGTTCAGAACCCTACAACGACCGCGACCGGGCAAGGGGACCTACCGTACACATGTTGATACACACAGGAGAAAGGGCTTTAAATGTACTCTTTGTGGCAAAAGCTTTAGTCAAAATGCTAAAGATTACTTTTTGTTGCTCTCCTTCATGGAGCTACTTGCGGATTATACCAGGGTCAGTCCACCCTTAGGTGAACACGCACTGACCCTCTGCACCTTAATCCCCATGTATAACGCACAAACTTTTTTTGATTTTTTATTATTGCGCTCTTTTTCTCTCTAAGCACATTAGCGTCTATAAGTATATCATGCACAGTATACAGTACATACATTGCTGCTATGCTCAGGCACCTTAGTTTGTCTCTTATCTCAGGTACTTTGTAAATATGTAGATAACTTGTTTTTGGCCTTCTATTGTTCTCTGTTGATCTCCTTCCCACTTAACCCCCTACCCCTCTTCTTTTTCTCTCTCCCCACTCTTCTTTCTACGGAATTTAACGTTGCGATGGGAGTGTTGTACAAAAAAACAAATTTCACCCACTTTTTTACCTTGTAAACCTGTGATGTGACAATAAACCTGATTCTGATTCTGATATATATATATATATATATATATATATATGTATATTCTGATCTCCCCTTTATTCCTCCTTCCTGTATCCTTCCCTCATGTATTGTAGGTGACAGACACAGAGATTCTCTGTCTTCTGATATCATCACTGGGGTTCCCTACTTCCCATCACCATGTCATCACCAGGACCAGGTGACATGCAGCCACAGAGACACTGTAGGCTCCGGACCCTCAGGAGCCCTGTTGGTGCTTTGGGAGGAGGTCACGGCTGTTTGTCTGTCACACTGCCAGCTGGCTGGACCTGTTGTGGGGTTATGACTGACACGTGAGTGCAGGCTAGCAAGTGTAAAGGTATGTGTACACATACCTCTATTTAGATTGCAAACATCGCTCAAATGAATGAAATGGAGAGGACTTAAAGATTTCCCACACTTCTGAATGATACCCAGCAATAGTCCTGGCTGTGGCCTGGTTTCACCTCTTCCGTTGGTCCAGTCAGGGACTCGTGCCCCTCCAGTCACCAGACAGACCACATAGTGAAAATTGAATCAGATCCTGCTGTTCTAGGCTTTGTTTATTCGTCTTTCACTTGAATCGAAAGTGACTTTGAACATGGCCTGCGGTAAGGAAGGAAATAATGAGAACTTGATGATATTATGCAATCAGAGGAGCCCAAGGCCAGGTCACCTGGGACTGACTAATCATGTGGCTCTGCCACAATCACAAACAAACAAACACATTTTAACCACTTATGCCCTATTAGAAAATGGGGAAAGCCTCCTAGAAAGTCTGCATCTCACTTGGCACTCCAACTTTTCCTCCACCCACAGTGATGATTTGACAAAACTGGTGAAGGAAACGATATGAGAAAGCCGTCCTCCCTTCTGCCTCAGTACATGTTTTATGTGGTCAACCTTCTGATAACCTTTTGATAACAGCTCTTTGACCATAATTATTCACATCCTGTTAACTTCCTTGTATCACTCCATCGTCGAACCTCTGTCCAGTTTCCTGCCATTCTTCTGTCTGCGCCATGTGTCCTAAACAGGTCCCGAGCATCTACTCTGCCGAGGTATAGAATCCTGCTCCTGACAATTTGCTGCACTGCACAGGAAGCAGAGGTGTTCACACTGGAACCTTCGGAAATGACCCGGCCACTCTCCCCTGAACCCCAGGCCTAGACGAACTTATACAAAATAAATATTCTACATTACGTATGCCACCTTTGTTGATGTGGTGCACTTTCCTGACGCTGTGCGGTACAGTAACACGGCTGTCTATGCGCATTGCATGGGACTGTGTGAAACTGGCCAGGCCTGTAAGGCACTCTGGAGTCCAGTCTATCTGACGCATAGCTAGCTCGCCTGCCAAGCTGGACAGAATGCCAGTACAAAGTGTAGAGTTCATCAGTAACCTCAGTGGCTGTGTAGCTCAACAGTTACTGTTTTAGAGGCAGTTGTCAGTCTGGCTGTGTTGCCGGAAGGTGTTTAGCGAGATTCCCAGTCATTCTAGCAAAGCCTCTAATGGTCAGTGAGGTTAGTGGAATGAGGAGTGCAAAAACAAAACCCACTACTACTACTACTGGCCAAGTGCCAAAGCCGCTGATGGTGCATTGACAGCTATCAGGATGTGATGTCACGGTAACGTTATCTTGACAGGGTGACAAGTCCTCCCAGGGGAAACAGACAGACGGCCATGGGGGACAGAAGTAAACAGGAAAGACGGAACAGAGCCCACGACTCGTCTCATTGTTCACCATATTCTGGGAAGCCAAAAGGACATTCTTTACAAACACATTTTAGGTATCCTTTTTTATTTTATTGTTTTAGACAGCACAGTGTATAGGGATAGGAAATTGAGCCAGGTAGTGAGGTGAAAACACAGATCTCAAGCTGGAATTGAACCGAGGACGTTGCGATTGCACAGTTGACATACTGTCCCGTTATCTACCCGGTGTGCCCCATGTTTTGTTTCTTTGGTTTTAACTTGAAATGCTGCAGGTTCTTCCTCAGTCTATACAACAGAATAAATATGTAATACGGGCCATGGACAACATTGCTAGCAGCCATGGGGGAGGGGAAGCTCTTTCTCCCAATTTGTATTTGCTCTTGACATGCGTGACACGCCTGTTTTACTGATTCTGAGGTCTGTGTTATTGTACGTTCCAAAACACGGAGCGAGTGATGCCAAGTTCCTCCCTTTTCACTCTCCTCCCACCTTTAACTCTACTTCATTCCCTCCATCTGCCTGATCCCTCACAGATGTTCCTCTTTAACATCCCCTCTGGAGGGAGCCTACTCCCATTGTTCACAAAATCAGCCCTGCCGACTCCACCAGCCCAGCCCAAAACACAGGCATGCACATATGCAGCACTTGCACATGAACATTTACGTACACACACACACACACACACACACACACACACACACACACACACACACACACACACACACACACACACACACACACACACACACACACACACACACACACACACACTTGAGCCATATATATATATATACAGTATGAAATTCTAATGATCAACCACATAACAACCACCAGCATACATAATGTCAGCACTATCGAAAATTAAGAGTTAATCATTGCAACACTACCTGGAAAATCTCAACTCAGAGGAGAGCGCATTGGTCATAAAACCCAATGCCCTCTTAATGAGTTTGAACTGCCACAGGCAATTTTAGCCATTGCTTGATTGTGTTACTGTTGTTTACTGTTGTTAGCTGTTCGATCCCCCCCTCATTCCTTATTTCTTTCTCACTTTCCTTTTTTCTTTCTCCTTTATACGCACAGTTTTTTCCCCCTTTTTTCTTCTCCTCTCTGTACTTCATCTCTTCAAGTCCTTCTCTGGGAGCAGTGAAAAGGGCATTTTCTACAGGCCTGTAACTAGCTCTAATTGGTTCTGATTGGATGGCTCGGCCGACATCTTGAAGTGATTTATGTTCAAGGCCTAGTGGGTTGTGAAGGTTGGGGGGCACTTTCACTTTCTCAATGAAAACCTGGGGGCCAAAGGGTTAAAGCTCCCATTTGGAATTTGCATGAGTTTACCAATTATGGGTGTAGACACGTAGATTCCTCAGTGGTAACACTTTCCATTGGAAAAATAATTTAGTACGTTTCAAGTTCCCCCATCTAAAGCAGTGGTTCTCAACCTTTTTCCTGTCAAGGACCCCCAAATTGATGTGTATTTGGCCACGGACCAAAAATAGCAGATGCACAAGCTTGCAGCGCGGCACAAAGTGACGTGCTGTGCGCTTGTATATCTGCTATTTTTTAATAGCCAACACATAAAATATGGATGAAGTGGTTAAAATGTGTTTGGCCGCGGATCGCAGAATGTTTTGTGCCAGGGACCTCCAGAGGAGAAGATTTGTGTACAAAAACTCGTAATACTTTAAAAGATTTTAAAAAAGCAGCTTATATCTGCTATTTTGAACAGCCAACATAGAATATGGATAAAGTGGTTGAAATGATTGTGATGCTATATAAACCAATTTTGCTGGGGACCCCCTGGAACCGCCCCCCCTCAAGGACACCTGGAGGTCCCGGACCCCACTTTGAGAACCACTGATCTAAAGCATTGGTTCTCAAACTTTTTCATGTCAAGGACCCCCAAAATGATATGTATTTGACCGTGGACCCCCATCTAAAAATATTTTGTTCCAGGGACCCCCAGGAGCAAAGATTTGAGTTACAAATGTTCGCTTTATAAAATATGACCACTGATCTAAAGAACGGCCAATATTTAGAAAGAATGAACAAAGCACTTTCAACTTCACACTGTCACATACATACCAAAGTGAATGAATGTTCAGTACGAGAAAATGAAAATATGTCTCCAACCCAGAGAAGCATATAAATTAAACTGAGACAAAGGAAGAGAAGGCGTAGAAGATCTATGATATATAAAAGCATGGAAGCGAGTATCAATCTTATTATGATGTTGAGTAATAGCATCACATGGTAGTGATTACGATCCACGCTATCTGAGCAGTCAGTCTCCTCAAAAACATAAAAGTAATGCCCCACTATCTCAATATCCATGTCCTTAAACTAACATGAAGCTCCATGACTGGCCCATTATCCATCTTAACTAAGATAAGGACCACCTAAGTGAAAAAAATCTGTTTCACGTGATATCTGATGGGGATATTACCACTGATATTATCGGCATCCTATAAGAATAAGCTGTAAATTGTTTTGGGTTGTGGCAGAGTCTGGCCAGAATAGATCGCCCAGTGGGATTTATTCATTAGACAAGAGAGGGCCATATGGCTCTCATTATATCTGCTCAATTCATCTCTGGAGTACTTTCACTTAACTCAGGCACTTTTAATACAGCGTCATAACAAATGCAGTACTTAATGGTGTTAGCCAGTTGGATTTTTGTATCTAATATCATTTTTCTTTCTTTCATCTTTTCTCTTTCTTTCTTTCTTTCTTTCTTTCTTTCTTTCTTTCTGTCTGAGGCTAGTATCACTGTTACCAGGACCTCATTTATAGAAAAGTTATTTCACAGAAAGAACTGTGGCACAATTTATATTGTTAGTGTATACTGCATTTCACTATGTGGTGTTTTAGGTATATCAAACGTGTTTTTCCTTAACAGAGGGACAACACTAACACGGCAACATCTTAGAGAAGGACCTAAGATATAGACATATAATCCACATATAATAGTCTTGGAAGCACTTTCAACAACAACTGGAGGCTCTCAGTGATGGTTCATGTAGTTTTGAGGCAGGGCTCATTCCACCACATAGGCCATAAGATGGCACTATGAGACCAGGGTTGAAGAATCATCATCATTACTTAAAGGGGTGAGAGAGATTTGTAGCTGACTCAACTCTGCACTCGTGTGGCAATAACAAGAGTTACAAGTACTAACAAACTCCCTGGCAAAAACATGCCACTGCATGGATTGCCCTCTAATAATTGAGAAAAAAAGCATATTATGACTTATTATGAGAACTGTTCATTTAATTAATGACAAAATTAAGGTATATGGTAATAAGAATTGGGGGGGGGGGGGGGGGGTAAACCTAAGAAAAGGGTTAAAGGAGGAAAGAGTTAGTCAAGATTAGCTAATTGATGGATGTCTTGTGTGTGTGTGTGTGTGTGTGTGTGTGTGTGTGTGTGTGTGTGTGTGTGTGTGTGTGTGTGTGTGTGTGTGTGTGTGTGTGTGTGTGTGTGTGTGTGTGTGTGTGTGTGTGTGTGTGTGTGTGTGTGTGTACAAGGCATATATCACCTTGTACCCATTCTTGAGAATTGGGACAAATCATGCTCTACCAAAACATTTCAAATTATTATTTTTACACTAATTTAAAAAAAAGTCGGGTGAAAATATATTCTTAAAGGATTTATATATATGAATTAGGCTACATACGATTTATACAATGTTTTGGTCTGCTGGTTCCCTTTTTTTTTTTACATCTACACTGGCAAGAAAACAACCTTGTCTCAGACAGCGATTCACAACTTCAAACATTTTTTGTTAAAAAGCGTTAGCACATATCATTTTTTTCTGCACGGAAAATAAGAAAATCAGCATTGGGTGAGTGCTGTCCATTGTCATTGGAGTGTGCGGCCCCTTCCTGAGTGAGAGAAGCAGTGGCCGTTTCTTTGTCTTCTTATACATACGTACATACAATATTTATATATTTTTATTTAATAAAAATGAAATGTTCGTATAAAAGGCTAATGGTAGGAGTGTTTACGGTTTTAAAGTGTGAGTGTGTTTGCATTTAATTATTTGCATGTGCATGTGTGTGTCTTGAAGGATGGAGTAACACCTCAGCTCAGTCAGTCTATGAAGGGCTGCTCAGGGAGAATCGCTCAGGTCCTCTACATCAAATATTAATTTCACAGAAACTCCTAAGCTTTAAATAATTCTCAAAGAAGTGTGCCGAAAGCAAGCCCTTGCTATCCCAGGCACGTTCCTGTCTGGACAATGGATTCAAGGGAGCACACAGGGAGGGAAAGAAAGCAGGAGAGAGAAAGAGTGAGGAAGAGAGAGAGACAGATCCTATCTGAGGGGTGGATCTATTGTACATACTAGAAGGCTTGGTGTTCAAAAGGGTATCAAGCTGGTAGACAATGTGCAACAGGCTGTGTTTGCGGCAAGTGGTTAATGATGTAAAAAGCTTCACATGATAAATGCTGATTACATCTTAAATGTTAGATGAGGTCAAACCATTCCTGAAAGAACATTCAGTGGGTGATTCATCAGTTGATCCATGGTATCCTAGATTCAAACCAAAGGCACTTGAAGTCCCTATATGTTCAGCCTTCACCCCACACACACACACACACACACACACACACACACACACACACACACACACACACACACACACACACACACACACACACACACACACACACACACACACACACACACACCGCATCTCATCAAATCTGAGTCTCGTCTCATCTGGGGCCATTATCACGGCCACAACTGCCTCATCCTGGGTGATCTCACACTGATTAGTCCTCCGTATCTGTGACCCTGACTAAACTAAACTGTCACCTCTGGTGGCTGCGTGGCGGGTGGTGTGTGTTACCCCCCCCCCCATCCTTAGTTCCCGGGTCCCCGACCCTGGCCTCATCTGTGGCGATAAGGGCTGGGCGTGGAAAATCTGACAGCGGGCTTTGGCCTTTCAAAACCAAGTGGGAGAAAATGAACCATGAACGAAATCGGAGGTGATTATCTTTATTATCAACCAGGGGAGTAACCGTGGAAACGACGACCTGCAGAGGGACAGTGAGAGATGGAGGCACAAGCTGTTTCAGGGAGCCTGCCGATTGGCCCGTACTAGCTCCAGTAGTAATTAACATCTGCATATGCAAATAAGTGCTCCAGCAAGGGAAATTTGGCATACGCTTCTCACCTGCGCCTCACAGCAGTGAGGTTTGTGTGTGTGTGTGTGTGTGTGTGTGTGTGTGTGTGTGTGTGTGTGTGTGTGTGTGTGTGTGTGTGTGTGTGTGTGTGTGTGTGTGTGTGTGTGTGTGTGTGTGTAAAAGTGTATTACTACACTTGTGAGGGCCAACTGTCCCCACAAGTATGCTGTAGTAGAGAGATAGACTGAGGGCAATTTTCTGGGCTTCACAAGAGGAAGTATTTTCAGTTAGGCTTACAATCAGGAAACAATTCAAGTTGGGATTATATATAGAATTATAGTTACATGCCAGTGTCGCATACCGGAATCTACAAGCTTATAACATGCGACACAACGCGTTGTGAACTTTTCGATCTGCTATATTTGGCTTTAGGGTTAAAAATGACAAAAACGATTCAAAATTGCATTCATATAATCGTTGTGATGTCCTCATAAGTATAGTAATACAAACATCCATGCGTGCGTGCATGTGTGTGTGTGTGTGCATGTACTGTGTTTATTTGTGGCGTCATCTAATCACTGTCTCTTTATGTGCTCCTGTGATTTTTTGCAAGTCCCTGTGTGTTTCTTTAGCTCGCCAAAAACTTGTGTGCTGTAGGTCCTTTTGGGGAGCACAGCTGGTACTGGCGGGGTCCAGAGCAATGGGCCGCAGGGTTACACGACTCCCCCCATCCCTCGTATCCACCATGCTCTTTGTTTTCCCCATGCAGAGCCGAAGGAGACGAGGCCACACAACAGGAGACTGTCAGCG
Source organism: Gymnoscopelus microlampas (assembly GCF_963454915.1). NCBI lineage: Eukaryota > Metazoa > Chordata > Actinopteri > Myctophiformes > Myctophidae > Gymnoscopelus > Gymnoscopelus microlampas. The sequence continues at coordinate 42,500,255 of NC_139947.1, read as the reverse complement.
GGCCTGCTGGGGACGGCCTCATTACCATCTAAGGGGGCAGAGGCAAGTCACAACCATTGGTCATCTCCTCTCGCCAGGCGATATAGGGAGGCACAGTCACTATCCCTGGACAAATGGGAGGGCAACTAGTACCAGTCCATGCCAGTGGCAGACTTTCTACAGACCTAACACACAACACCTGCCCAAATGGAACGACACGCTTGTCGTGTTTGTGTTTTCAGTTGGCATGAGTGCATGTTTACATCTATACACATGCAACAACATGCATGTGTTTATGGAGAGAGAGTCCATAGCGAGTGTGGTCATTCCCTCCCCCTGTGTGTGTGTGTGTGTGTGTGTGTGTGTGTGTGTGTGTGTGTGTGTGTGTGTGTGTAGTCTGCCTGCACACGCATGCACGCACGCACGCACGCACGCACGCACGCACGCACGCACGCACGCACGCACGCACGCACGCACGCACGCACACACACACACACACACACACACACACACACACACACACACACACACACACACACACACACACACACACACACACACACACACACACACACACACACACACACACACACACACACACACACACACACACACACACAGATTTAGTCAGTGTGTGACTATGCTGTACACTGGCCGGCGTGCTGCAGAGTTCTAATGAGGGAGAGAGGGGAAGTGGGCTGCGGGCGAGAGAGGGGCTGCAGAACGACAGCTCCAACAGCGGGAGCAGCACTATAAATACAGCCTGTGCCAAGAGCTGATGACACCTGGATTCTCACTCTCTCACAGCGTTTCGCCATTGTCTTCCTATCGCTCTAACACCCCCCCTCACACACACACACACACACACACACACACACACACACACACACAGCTGCTCACTCGCTTTTTCTTGTGCAGTGTTCCATCTTGGTGCCATTTCTTATTTTCCTTCTGTGTGTCCTCTCTCTGTCAAAAGTGGTTAGTCTCTTTCCTTGCCTCTCTCTTTCCTCAGACTTTCTGCACCCCGCACTCCATTGCTCTTCATCAGTCCCATGTGCCTGCATCTCCCCTGCTCTCCTTGCAGTAGCCTTCTCCATGTCCCTTAATATCTCTCCCAGCCCATTTCCTGTCACTCGTCCAGCCCACCCCCTGTATACTGTACACAGTACGCACTGTATAAAACTATAATTTTAAGATATAAACTCCATAATTAATTGGAATGCAACTATGTTCCTGAGCAGATTTTACATTGTAAACTAAAGGTTAAAACTGACTAATAGACACAGAAACACAGAGCCTATCCATGATTGCCATTCAGAGGATAGTAAACGTCAATTCATGTCATTGTCTATTCACAGCTTCTACCATATGGTAAATAAACATAGATCATTTTCCCATTAGTGGCATTATTTCTACATTTTGCCTTCTTTTCAAAGTCATTAAAACTTTGCTGAACTTAACTGAATAATTGAGTCTGTGTTGGCTAAACCTGATTGCGTGGTTAATAAGCCATGGACGTTTGAATTTATTACGTAAATCAATCAAATCTTTTCTCCAGGGACTTTTGGCTAGATTTTTCAAGTCAGTCCCTGCTTTAAAATGCATTAAAAAACAACAATAACATAAATTTGACAAAAAGTAAGTAACCGCACTGTAATATTTAGTGTTAGATTACTTATCTCAAGCAAGTTTCAAGTCTCGGCAAGTTGATTTCCATAATCTAAAGAATGAAATGTCAAAAATCAAACAAACCATGGTGTGCTTTGGAAAATGGCTAGCAGTAATTTCAAGTATACCATGAGTCAATGGGCTAAACATGCTGGTATGGACACCCAAAACACCAAAATCCTCACAACATAGTCCTTTACTAGCCCATGGCTCTGAAGTGAAATCAAGTAAAAACAGTATTATGGCAGCAGTATGGATCATAACCGGATATAATAAGGTGCCGAGGATCATTTAATTGTGACCTCAGTATGCACCATTTCTGAAAACGGGGTCTAAAATCACCCTTGGCATGCTCTTCTGCCAGATCGCATTCATTATTTCAGAATTTGCCTTGTAATCCTGGCTGCAAAATCCCACCCAGAACGAATGGGATGTCAGCTTTATGCAACTTCTTCGTCAAGGCATTACAGGGCATTAAGTCCCGTGTGGGTTTGAATTGGTCTCAGCAGTCGGATTAGAGATAGTGGGGATTAGGCCTCCTTGGAGGATATACAGGAGCAGGGGTGGCCATGGGAGTTAAGCTATAGAATACATATTTCACAATACACTGTCTGCACCAGAGTGGGCCACACACTGTTCTACTGGCAGGCAGCGCCATGGGAAGACACTTCTGGCTCTTGAAGACATTGCATGATGAGTGAATTCATGACTGGCTGGATGAATTAATTAAATTTCCAAGGCACGTACGTAGTACATTAAGCTTAGCAGAGCACCAGTTGTCCCAACTATGACACCCTCAACTAACGCTTCTGCACAGACCAGGGCTGATTAGGAAGGCCTGACTTCAACAAACTCATTGGGGGTGCAGTATTAACTCCAACCAATGTACAATAACAAATTTGTATTGAGCAATAGTACTGGCATAATGAAGTGTGTGTGTGTGTGTGTGTGTGTGTGTGTGTGTGTGTGTGTGTGTGTGTGTGTGTGTGTGTGTGTGTGTGTGTGTGTGTGTGTGTGTGTGTGTGTGTGTGTGTGTGTGTGTGTGTGTGTGTGTGTGTGTGTGTGTGTGTGTGTGTATGCACAGACAATAATACAACTAGACCTGAGTGACAGCAAGCTCAGTCAGTGTGCTGCTTTCCAAGTCCATGTTGAATTCAGGTAAATGAAAAGTGACTGGAGCTGAGCACTCCTTGGATTGTTCAAGCAACAGGTACTGTAGCTATGTCAGCTTGTACAGATGCCTCTAGAGAGAAAAAGCCACAGCCTGTTAGTGTGCTTGTGGCTTAGCAGTCAGTCATGCTATACAATGTTTGCAGTGTCAGGCGCTTCACCTCAGATATTTGTCACATAATTTGTCCCCCTACTATCCAATTCTCCCCGTCTCTTATAAGTGCATATTGTGTTAGAAAGCAGAAAGTCAACAACAACAAAATAATGGACATTAAGGGACAGATGGAATAGAATCGATGAGGCTCCAGCGGAGGTCAGCCTGCACAGTCTTTCTCTAAGAGGGATTCTCCACCAGCCTTGAGGCCATTTCCACCCAGCCAACACTACCTACATCTCTATTAGCAACCTAATGTAATTGCTGCCCCAGTGGTGTGGTATAGACGCTGAGACCTGGCTGAGCTAATGGCCCTGCATGAAGACAAACGACTGCACCTCAACATATTACAGCCATAGGTTATTCTGGTAGCTGCTAGCCAGGATGAGAGGGTCAGTTGGGATGCATAAGATCCCAGTATTAACCCAGAGCTGGAAGGGATAGATGAACCAGCCCATACCTGCCAACCTCTGACCGTCAGAAAACAGGAGATTTTTTTTCTAGGGGGGTGGGGGTCATACTGACCATGCCCCCAAGCGGGAGGTCAGTTTTAATTTCCAGTATGTGATTTCCAGTATGCTGGTGGATTTTGGGAGTTTGAGTCACTATGAATTGAGTGCAAAAGGACCCCAATTGAAACAAGCCAATGGCTTTCTTGGGCTTTTTTTTTGTTGACCTTGTATTATTTCAACTGTACTTTCATGTTGTTTTTTTTCTGCAAACTTCTAAATAAAGTATTCAATCAAATTAATCAATCAATGCGTGTGCCAGAATCAAAGTGGTATGGGGAGAAATCATTGCTATGTGTATGTTAGTCTGTGTGTAACCCTACTAGAAATGTGTGATTTAGAGGTGTGATTTGATTGAAGTACTGTATTTATAAAGATATGGAAACAGTACATGGAAGTACAATTCACAATACAAGGTCCTCTAAACTGGATCGCTCATAAAAGCACAATGGCTTATTGTCTAGAACTGGCTTATTGTCTGGAAACCATGGGGAGGACACAACCCTCCCAGTGCCCACTGCCTGCGCATCGATGGGTTATATTTCAGTACCCGACACCGGATTAGAACCAAGTGCTAATGCGTGAGCAACAACCTACAAAGTAAAAGACACACAACAATACAAAAAAAAGAAAAAAATATCTTTACTGCATATTATTTTGTCTATGGTTTGTTGTGCTGTTGCTTGTCTAGATGTTTGAATGTTAATGAACCCCAATGGAAACAAGCCTTTGGCTTTTCTTTCATGATCTATTTGGCCTTCAAACCTTGGTATTGCACAGTGGCCCACTGGATAAAGAGCCTGCCTGAGAAGCAGAAGGTTGTGATTTCGATTCTTAACCCTGACATTGTGTGAAAATATCAACACATTTGGAATAAATATATATATTCATACTGACCACGCCCCCAAGCGGGGGGTTTGGGGGTCCCCCCCAGGACATTTTTAACAGAGTAGATGTCATTTCCAGTATTCTCATGGATTTTGGGAGTTTGACACTTTTATCAGCCTTTACTTACATAGGATCCATTAAAAAGTTAAAAGTAGCAATACAAGAGCCATATTTAATAATAACGACTAGCCTAATTACTTAAAAATGACATGATCTCTTTAAAATTGCATTGGACTGGAGTTTATCCAGACATAAAGTGACAGTAAAAGAGTAACATTGCCATTCTCTCAGAAAGAGTTTTTTTGGGGTGTGTGTGCCAGAATCAAAGAGTGAGAGAGAGCTCACACCTTGCCCACTCACACCTTCCAACAAAAAGAACAATCAAATACTGCCATTGTACAAAATCCACCCTGTCTCAAGCTGAGAGTGGGTGGATTGGAGTTCACAAACTGATCATGTCACTTAGTGGTGGGCGGGGCCCAATCTGAGACTAGTTTGGTTCAGCTGGGGTGGGCCTATATAGGCTCAGGTTGAACCTGCTGTCAAACATTTTGTCTGAAGGGTAGAGATTCACTGCAAGAAACCCACAGCTATGTGAGCACTTCCGATGCATTATAAGTACGTTTGTTTTCTGTTTATTAGACTTTATGTTCCTTGGTTTGATGAGGTGATTCTCCTGGTGAGAACAGAAGGGTTGGCAGGTCTGGTGTAGGGGACACAAAAGATGTGGGAGATGTGGAAATGAAGGAGGACTGTAAAGGACAAGAGCAAGCCAAATGTATACACTGGGGGGGGGGGGCATTGTGCTGGTTCAGCAATGTCCTAGGAGAGTGAAAGAGGTAAAGGTGAACAAAATTCAAGCAGAAAGGGGGATGTTGTACACCGAAGCAGTGAAGAAAGTAGAGGGGAGCTACAAGGGTGCGTGACAATAGGTTACAACAAGAACCAGTGAACAAAGGGAATGGAGACGATAAAAATATCTGCATATGGGTTTTTTAGCATCCATTGCTATGGTGATCAATTGTGCTGTGGACAAAATCAGAGAGAATCAAGATGATGCTGGCTGCAGCCAGAAGATTTGAATGTTGTGGAAGTTACTGGAGAAGATTTGGAGGGAAGGATTCACGCCAACCCAGACAATTGGATCTGGCCATCTGGGTTATAGAATGGACACGAAAACATTTCAGATGGGGGTCCCTGGCATTAAATCATTTCAGAGGGGGGTCCCTGGCATTAAAACATTTCAGATGGGGGTCCGTGGCCAAATACATTTTATTGTGGGGGTCCTTGACATGAATTTATTTTGAGAGCCACTGGTCTAAATGTCCAAGATATCATCATCATCATCATCATCATCATCATCATCATCATCATCATCGGCATAGTCAGATAATAGTTTGGGCAGTGGTGTAAAGTAACTAAGTACATTTACTCAAGTACTGTACTTAAGTACACTTTTGAGGATTTTTTACTTTGCTGGAGGATTTCCCATTTTCAGTACTTTTACTTCTACTCCACTACATCTCAGAGGCAAATATTGTACTTTTACTCCACTACAATTTGAAAATTTTAGTTACTAGTTACTTTGCAGTAACTAGTATTAAGTATAAATATATTCCATTATAAAACACATTAACCACATCAGCCCTATTTTATACCTAGGCTATTTTCAAACCTTTTAGTACTTTTACTTTTGGTACTTTATGTACATTTTGATGCCAACACTTTTGTACTTTTACTCAAGTAACATTTTGAACACAGGCTACTTGTAACAGAGTATTTTTAGATTGCGGTATTGCTACTTTTAAGTAAAATATCTGAGTACTTCTTCCACCACTGTCAGAGAATAGTTTGGGTAATATTTCATACATTTGAATCTAAATGTACTTTTTCTTCCTACCTTGACCATCTTAATGGAGATAAGATGCTGGTTTCCTTTTCCAGCAGCACTTGGCAAAACTGCTGTTCATCATTAGACACTACATGTGTCTGACTATGGCTGCTATAAACCAGTGGTTCTCACACTTTTTCATGTCAAGGACCCCCAAATTAATGTATGCATTTGGCCACGGACCCCCATCTGAAATGATGTTGTGCCAGGGACCCCCAGGGACCCCCAGACAAGAAGATTTATGTTAAGAAGTTAAACATTATTAAACGTTTCCCACACATTCTCGAGATTTTTCAAAACATTTCTAAAATATCAGTGGTGCTGTGAGCTTGTATATCTGATATTTAATATGGATAAAGTGGTTAAAATGATTGTGATGCTGATGCTGTATTAAATAATTTTGCTGGGGACCCCCTGAGACCTCCCCAAGGACCCCTGGGGGTCCTCGGACCCCACTTTGAGAAACAAAAGCTATAGATAAAACTATACTATAGATAAAAAAGTTCATATTGATGTGTGGTTTTAAATAGACAATTTATTCAAATATGTAAATTGTCTCATTAAATATGCACAATTTAAACTACAAGAAGAATCACATATCAGCTGAATGTCCAACATGTTTTATTATTATTTTTACTCATGTCAATTGAGAATAGATGGACTTTACTTGTAACAGAGTAGCTATATTTATATTATCACTACTTTTACTATAACAAGTTTAGCATTTGTTCATAATAATTTAAGTTAATATAAAAGTTTGAATATAAGCTACTTCTTCCACCACTCGCCTACTTTCCACTTTGACAGGAAGAGTGTGTGTGTGTGTGTGTGTGTGTGTGTGTGTGTACATCCCCCCAATTGAATCCCCTTACTATACAGAGGACTTTTTCCCCACACTAGAAGAGGATATCAGCCGTTTCCAGGCACACGGTCACATTGTAATTTGTGGAGACCTAAATGCCAGAACAGGACAAGGGCCTGACACCCTCAACACACAGGGAAACAAACACCTACCAGGAGGGGGAAACATCAGCTCCCCAACATGTCCCCCGAGATACAATCACGACAAAACAACGAACAAACATGGGTCACAACTGCTACAGCTCTGTCGCTCACTGGGTCTGTACATTGTTAACGGTAGACTCCGAGGGGACTCCTTCGGTAGATATACATACAGCTCATCCCAGGGAAACAGCTCGGTAGATTACTTTATCACGGACATAAACCTAGCATCGCTCAGAGCCTTCACAGTCAGCCCGCAAACACCCCTGTCAGACCACAACAGAATCACAGCCTATCTAAACAGATCAACACACAGACACAAAGAACAAACGCCAAACAAACTACATACTATAAGAAAACGTTACAAATGGAATGAACATAGCGCAGAAGCTTTCCAAAATGCTATTAGGCAAAAACAAGTCCAATCACAACTGGATCATTTCCTAGAAAAAACCTTTGAAGAAAACAGTGAAAGTGTAAACAGGGCAGTAGAAGGCCTCAATCATATATTTGAACTAACAGCCTCACTAGCAAACTTAAAAGTATCAAACAGGAAAGCCAGAAAAAACGTTGAGAATGACAAATGGTACGATAATGACTGCAATAATCTCAGGAAAAAATTAAGGAAACTATCAAACCAAAAACACAGAGACCCAGACAACCACAACATACGTCTCCAATATGGGGAAACACTGAAACAATACAAAAATACAGTAAGAGAAAAAAGAAATCAACATGTTAGAAACCAACTGCAAGATATCGAAGATTCCATACAGACAAACAGCTTCTGGGAAAACTGGAACAGACTTAATAAGCTAAAACAGGACGAACTACCCATCCAAAATGGAGATATATGGGTGAATCATTTTTCTAGCCTCTTTGGCCCAATCGAGAAGAACAAAGAACAAAAACAAATAAAAGATAAACTACAAAACCTAGAGTCAGCCGTAAAAGACTACCAGAATCCACTAGATTCCCAAATCAACCTAAAAGAACTACAAGACAAAATAAAAACACTTAAAACCAAGAAGGCCTGTGGGGCAGACGGTATTCTAAATGAAATGATAAAATTCACCGACCTCAAATTCCAAATGGCCATACTAAAACTCCTAAATATAGTGCTCAGCTCTGGGATCTTCCCTAGCACATGGAATCAAGGGCTGATAACGCCACTCCACAAAAGTGGAGACAAATACGACCCAAATAACTACCGTGGGATCTGTGTAAACAGCAACCTCGGAAAGATCCTCTGCATGATCCTCAACCACAGAATCCTAAACTTCCTCACAGAAAGCAATGTCCTGAGCAAATCACAAATTGGCTTTCTACCAAAATATCGCACAACAGACCACATTTACACTCTAAACACCCTAATTGACAACCAAATAAACAAAAACAAAAGCAAATTATTCTCCTGCTTTGTCGACTTCAAAAAAGCATTCGATTCAATTTGGAATGAGGGTCTGATGTACAAACTATTGGAAAGTGGCATAGGGGGGAAAACCTATGACATCATAAAATCAATGTACACAAACAACAAATGCGCAGTTAAAATAGGCGAAAAGCACACAGACTTTTTCCCCCAAAGCCGAGGAGTTAGACAGGGATGCAGCCTGAGTCCAACACTCTTCAACATATATATCAACGAGTTAGCAAAAACGTTAGAACAGTCTACAGCTCCAGGCATCCCCTTGGCAAACACAGAAATCAAATGCTTACTTTTCGCAGATGACCTGCTGCTGCTGTCTCCAACCAAGGAAGGACTACAGCAGCAACTTGATCTCCTACACAAATTCTCGCAGACATGGGCCCTGACAGTGAACCTAACTAAGACTAAAATCATGATATTTCAAAAAAAATCCAGCCGCCAAAACCATCAATTTTTCCTAAATACGATCCCACTAGAACAAACAAAAAACTATACCTACCTTGGCCTAAACATCAGCAGCACAGGGAACTACAACCAAGCTGTAAAGGACCTGAGAGACAAGGCAAGAAGGGCATTCTATGCTATCAAAAGAAACATCAAAATAGACATCCCAATTAAAACCTGGCTTAAAATACTGGACTCTGTGATAGAACCAATTTCCCTCTATGGTTGTGAGATCTGGGGACCATTAGCAAACCATGACCTTGAAAAATGGGATAAACACCAAACCGAGACCCTACACACAGAATTCTGCAAATCCATTCTCCGTACCCAGCGAAAAACACCAAATAATGCATGCAGGGCAGAACTAGGACGATACCCACTCATAATCAAAATAAAAAAGAGAGCACTTAAGTTCTACAACCACCTAAAAGAAAGCGACCTAAATGCACTCCATAACAAAGCACTCACACACAGCGAAACTCTAGAGAGATGCCCCCTCAGCCAGCTGGCCATGGAACTCCGGGCACAAACACAAACAGAGCCACGAGATAGAAAACCCATCGGACCAAACAAAATTATAAAACAGCAAAAGGAAAACTACCTGACACATTGGAAAGAAGCAACACAAAAGCAGAGTAAACTAGAATGCTATCTGGCCCTAAACAGAGAATACGCAGTGGCAGAATACCTGAGCACCGTGACCGACCCAAAACAAAGAAAAATCTTAACTAGATACAGACTCAGTGAGCACAGTCTTGCGATCGAGAAAGGTCGTCACAGGCAGACCTGTATCCCGAGAGAAGACAGACTATGCACCCACTGCACACAAAAGGAAGTGGAAACCGAGCTACACTTCCTAACCGTCTGTCCATTGTACCAAGACATCAGAGACACATACTTCCCACAGATTACAACCACACACAGAGACTTTGAAAACATGACCAACGACAAAAAACTCCCATATCTGCTGGGCGAAGTACAACAATGTGCAAACACAGCAGCAAGATTCGTGAGTTGTTGTGATAGGAGAAGGATATCGAACGGAACACAACCACCCTAAAGACTAATCATTGTGTATATTCCTGCACTATACCTGCACCCAGTGATCTTGGTACATAGAAATTGATCTATTGAAGATTCTGACTTTCAAATGTACATTTTTTGTTTTGATTGTATTGCTGTATTGTTGTATTGTGCTTTTTGCTTTGGCAATGTAAACGTATGTTTTCTCATGCCAATAAAGCCCTTTGAATTGAATTGAATTGAAATTGTGTGTGTGTGTGTGTGTGTGTGTGTGTGTGTGTGTGTGTGTGTGTGGGGCGCGCGCGCACGTACGTGCGTGCATGTGTGTGTGTGCGTGTTTGTTTTTTTGACTCCATACCAGCAGTGGTGGAAAAAGTACTCACATTTTTTACTTATTAAGTATCAATACTGCAATGTAGAAATAATCTGTAAATCCGGAATTCAACATTTTATACCAGTACAAAAGTATTCGTATTAAAATATACTTAAGTACTGAAAGTAATTAAGTAGGCTACTCATTTTGCAGAATGTCCCATTTCACAAGTTTCCAAAATAGCAGAATCTACAAGCTCACAACACATCGCTTTGCTACTCGTTGTGAGCTTGTAGATCAGCTATTTTCATAGGGCGGAAGTGCTTAATGTATGTTTTGTAATAATAATAAAAATGTACAAAGTAACTAGTAACTAATGTTTTCAAATAATTGTAGTGGAGTAAAAGTACAATATTTGCCTCTGAGATGTAGTCGTAAAAGTATTGGAAATTGGAAATACTCAAGTAAAGCACAAACACCTCAAAATTGTACTTAAGTACAGTACTTGAGTAAATGTACTAAGTTACTTTACACCATTGCATCCTCCACACAGGAGTAGATGATTTAGTTTTGATGACTTGAAAGCAGTCTGGGGATCAATTCACTCTGAAGGGTGAAGATCCGGTTGGAAAACGGAAACGGAAATAATATCTCCATGTACGCGTTCAACACACCGGATCCAGTAGGCGGGGCTCTAGACCGGATGTGAATACAGGTTTAAATTGGACGCAGGCGCGCCACAGCTGCTTCCAAGTTACAGTTTGGTCTGCACGCCACGCTGCTCTGTAGAAGGTAAAGTGATGTTTGATTTATATCAACATGACACGTTTTTATCCACCGATATCTAACACCATTATTATTTAAGCATTCGAGGTGTTCTAGGACTGTGAATTATTATGACACCAAACTGGACATAAATATGAAATATTGTGTTTTACAACCGAGGGAGAAAATGCATCAAACTAGTCATTTTATGTCGAGTCTGACTTTTACCTCATAGATATGCAAATAAGTCAACATTGATAAAATACATCTATTATAAGTATGGATCCAAGGCTACTGCATCAAACAAACATTTGTTCCAAATGATCACAACTAAATTGTCACCCAAAGTTTAAACCTTAAACCACACTCAATGTGTGGGGGTTTGTAGCTCTAACCCCGCCATACATACATTACATTCATGTGGGTTTATAATCTATTTAGGCCTTGGATCAAGACTGTGCAGGGATTTTATTTATGGTGATTGAGCTGATGTTTGTTGGTAGTTTTAAACGGCTCGTAAATCCCCGTAAATGAACCCAATCCAACACATAAAGCGTTTAAACCCAAAGCCACGTATGTTACCCGTCCATATGGGTCAGCTTTGTTCCGTAATATTACTTAACGTTGAATAAAGACGTGTTTTAATCACGCGTGTGTTTGAACGCCGTTCTATTTCCACATTCACTTGGAGTGTAATACCTGCGGTCACCTGCTGCAACAGGGCCACTTTCACAAATAGAGTGGTGTTCTGTGTTTTAAGCCTCTTGCATCTACATGTCTGTATACATTGTAAATATAAAGTGATTATCTTAAAGCCACATATGTTATCCGTACATACGGGGTGTTGGTGTTCTCTTGATGTTCAGTATAGTTTAATAAATAAGTGTTTTAATCCCGTCTGTGGATGAACGTCATTGTATTAACTGGATTACATGGGGTGTAATACCGGCGTTTACCTGCTGCATCAGAGCCACTTACACCCATTGAATGATATGTACATAAATAGCTCCAATCGGAACCTCTCCCTCCGCTGTATAGCTCCGAGATGAGGTTCCACGTTTGTGGGTGCCGTTTGAGCAGGACATTTTCGAATATTGTCCACTTTACATGTTGTTGTTTTTTACCCCTTTCTGCACATCGTATCCAAAAAGTAAAGGTTTTCTAAAATGCTCTCAGATGTTTTAACTTCTAGCGCGCAATAAAATCTATCCAACGAGTTGAAAAAAGTGTTTAAATAGCTTCTTTCCTAAATGGTTTTAAGACATACCCGGAAGTTGCGCCCGCAGAGGCTACATTGCTGATTCCCCTACTGGTGAAATGTTGAATTGCACATTCCTAATGCATAATATTATGGAACCGGCCGAGGAGAGAAGCTATTTAAACGTTTTTTTTTCAACTCGTTGGATAGATTTTATTGTGCGCTAGAAGTTAAAACATCTGAGATCATTTCAGAAAACCTTTACTTTTTGGATAAGATGTGCAGAAAGGGGTAAGAAACATGTAAAGTGGAAAATATTCGAAAATGTCCTGCTCAAACGGCACAGGGCCACGTAGGACCTCACCTCGGAGCTACATACCGGAGGGAGAGGTTCTAAATGGGGCTAATATATACAGTGATATTCTGACAGACCAGATTGCAACATGTATTAATTGAATAATACGGAATATTACTGAACACAAAGGGTCCGTATGGTGGGATAACATCTGTAGCTTTGGGATAAACACTTATATACAGTAATATACATTTATCAAGATGTTTGAGACTTTAACATGGAACTAACTACACACACTATTTTTTTGGAGTGTTCAAGAATGTAATAGATAGGATCATAATTAGCCCTGGTCCAGAGCGTTAGTGAGTTCTCTCTAACGCTCTGCCAGGCGCTCGGCTCTGCTTATAGACGAGGAATTCCACTTCCCTGCGAGGGCTCCAACTGTAGTAAAAAAGAGCCCAGCGCCTGGCAGAGCGTTAAAGAGAACTCACAAAAAAAAAGCATGGGTTTCCGAGGCTACTAACACTCTGGACCAGGGCTACGAGGGCTTCAACTGTAGTACAAATAAACAAAACCACTTCGCTATTCACCAAAACAAAGACTGTTTTGTGTTGCTGAAAGTCTATTCTCGGAGGTGGGAAGCCTCTCAGCACCCCACCTTCTCTGTATAATACACTTTTTGACTAGAAAAGAAAATATTTCACCTCTCCTGATTGGCTTAAAGGGCAAGACCACTTTGGTAGAGGTTTGGGTTATGTATTTACCTTGCCATGATGTAACTCCAAAGGTGGACAATAAATCAAAAATAATTGCTCCATTGATTAGAAATTAATAAAAAATATGCTCCTCATTGACTTACATTGTACGGTAAAACAGCTCTCAAAGTCACTCTTAGCACATAAACGAACACAAACAAAGTTGATTCAGACAATATAGAACATCACCAAACCCAGTACTGTTTTTTTTTTTTAAATAAAAATGTTAACTTCCCGTTGATTTTGCGATTTTTATTAAGAAGAAAACCCAGACTGGATCCGGATCCGGATCTTCAAATAGTAGAATCAGCAGGAAGTTGACATTTTTATTAAAAAAATAAACAGTACTGGGTTTGGTGATGTTCTATATTGTCTGAATTAGGTTTGTTTGTGTTCGTTTATGTGCTAAAATAGTGACTTTGATAGCTGTTTTACCGTACAATGTAAGTCAATGAGGAGCATATTTTGAATTATCAATTTCTAATCAATGGAGCAATTATTTTTGATTTCTTGTCCACCTTTGGAGTTACATCATGGCAAGGTAACTACACAACCCAAACCTCTACCAAAGTGGTCTTGCCCTTTGAATGTTGTCACCTACCTGAACGTATGTACTTGGTACTATATTCTGTTCATTAAAGAGCTGGAGAGACCCCTGTGACCGAACAAACGCTCTGTAGCAATGATTACTATCAGAATATAATACTTTAACCTTTTAACAAAAAACAAAAATATAATACCCTACCTTTAAGGAGTATATAATGTCTTTTGTTTGGTTCTTTTTTTTTTTTTAATATTATTTTCTACAATATATTAAATGTAATATTGGTGTATATCTGTGTCTTGCAGGTTAATCATGTGGTGACCTTGTGCAGAGTGGACTAAATCTACTTCATACAGTGAGTTAAAAACGCTGAGTCATGGCTTCTAGCTATGACTCAGCGTTTGACTCGCTGTATGAGTTCTTCAGTGAAGGTCCTGGATGGATGGAGTCATCAGGAGATAGCTGGTAATAGAGTGTCTGTAACTCAGGACAAGGGGCAGGAAGATGGAACTTCGACACAGCAACGAGCCCTGAGAGCTGAAACGTATAACGGTGCCAACGAACGTTCTCCGTTGGAGATACAAGGCGTACGGTGCTCGGGACGTGGTGCCATACAACCTACGCGGCTCTATTAATACCAGCTATCTTCAACCGAGCGGCGGGAGACCCCACACGGTACGTACCTGGATCACACCTGGCCAGCAGTGGTGGAAAGTAACTAGGTGCATTTACTTTAGTACTGTATAAAGTACAATTTCAAGGGATTTGTACTTTACTTGAGTATTTCCACATTTCAATGCTTTTACTTTTACTCCACTACATCTCGGATCCAAATATTGTACTTTTTACTTCACTACATTTATTTGAAAACTTTAGTTACTTTGTAGATTTTGATTATATAATTACAAAAAAATGTATTAACCACTTCAGCCCTATATACATTTCGGCCATTTGAAAATAGCCGATCTACAAGCTCACAATGCGTTGCGATGCCACGCATTGTGAGCTTGTAGATCTGCTATTTTCAAAAGATTTTTATATATTTTGAAAACTTGTCAAACGGCATATTCTACATAATGAGTACTTTTTATTTTTGGTACTTTAAGTACATTTTGATACCAGTAACTTTGTACTTTTACTAAAGTGAATTTTGAATTCCGGACTTTTACTGGTAACAGAGTATTTCTACATGGCAGTAGTGATACTTCTACTTAAGTAAAAACAAATCAGTATTTTTTCCACCACTGCTGGCCATTATAAACCAGGGCTGTGTCACCATTACAAAATGGAAGTTGACGATTCATTGTAACAAATGATTGCGATCAGAGATTTAACTGTGTTAGTCGTTGAGCATTGGAACATTATGAATACAAATGTAATTTATTTTTGGCTTTTAGGGCTTCGTAAATAAAAGTTGCACAAGGCAGATATGACAAATAATATACATTATTTAATTACAAAAAAATACATTCATAGTGGGATTAGCAGAGTGGAAATAGCCAATCTACAAGCTCCAAACGTGTCGCATCGCAACACGTTTTGAGCTGGTAGTTCTGCTATTTCCACAAAATGTTTGAAAATATTAGAACATTTTTAACATGGTAATGATTATGACGATTATGCAAAACATAATTGCAAATTCAAATAATTGCAATTAGGCTATTATGTAATAATTGTGACAGGTCTAGTATAAACCCTAGGGTTTATACTCATGGTAACTGATGACTGGTATCAGACCACACTTTGAGAGCCACTGGTCTAGCGGCTGAGAGCTGAACCAAGACGCCTGTGGTTTTATTTTCAAGCCGAATCCCAACCCTCAACATTCTGTGTTAGGGCGCGCTCCCACCGCACTTTTATTTTACCTCTGGGGCAGAATCTGCCAATGCTTTGTCAATGCAAATGTGTGGATTTTTGGAAAAAATCCGCAAGACCAGGAATCCACGCATTTGCATTGACAAAGCATTGGCAGATTCTGCCCCAGAGGTAAAATAAAAGTGCGGTGGGAGCGCGCCCTAATGGAGAAATTGGTGACCTGACAAAAGATGTGTCCATCTTGTGGACTTCACATGTCAAACATCCAAAGTCAATCGCTGTTAGTTTATCAACGGAGTTGCTCTGTTCATAAACAAACAAACGGTTATTTACATTTGGACATGGTGATGTTTTTGTGAAGTCCACAAGATGGTCGCATGTTTTCTGAAGGTCACCAATTTCACCGTAACACAACACCTTGCTGGAGGTAGGAGGCACAAACTGGAGTTTTGGAATCAGCGGCCATTTTGGAAATAAGTTGGGCCTCTTCCTCACTTCCCTTCACAGGTGTTACCAATGATGCTAATGAAGGCTCTGTTCCAAACGGACCCTTACAGGTGTGTAACTCTTTGAGTGTACAGATGGAAACAAATCACAGGTCCATTTGGTTCCATTTGTACACTCAGAGTTATGGGTGTCCTTTGAGAACCACTGTGCTACACTAAATAGAACAGTGCCTTCATTAGTATCATTGGTAACGCATGTGAAGGAAGTAAGGAAGAGACCCAATCCTTGGCCAAATGCATATTTATTTGGGGTATGAAACTTTTGAGAGCCACCGTCTTTAGTTTTTTCTGGAACTTGATGAAATGATAAGCATTGTAGACTTTACTTGAACATGGTGTTTGATACAGGAATAGACGGCACCTCTTTGCTAAATTGGCAATGTTTCTCCCAAAATGTAAAACAAATGAAGAATTAAAGCAAGGGCCTTCAACAGGGGGTCCGGGACCCAGAGTTACTACAGGGGGTCCACCAAATCTTTTTTACATTAACCACTTGAACTCTAGCATCCCTTTGCTGAGGAGAACTTAAAGGACGACTTCACCACTTTTCAACCTATCTTCATATAATAGGTCCTCACTAATGCTCATGATAAAATGATACATTTTTTCCTACTTGGCCTGTGTCTCATAGGAGGGCTGTGGACAGTCCAGAAACCCGTCTACCAGTGACATCATCGTTAGGCAGGATTTTTTTTTCCAAAAAGATTACAATTTTTTTATTCTGATTTTTATTAAGGCGAGAACAATGGGATCTATTATTGCATTGCAACTTTCCAGGAATACAAAGCCTGCAGTTTCTATTAGCTTGGATTCCCCATCGATGATGTCACTGGTAGACGGGTTTCTGAACTGTCTACAGCCCTCCTCTGAGACACAGACTGATTAGAAAAAAATTGTACCATTTTATCATGAGCATTAGTGAGGACCTATTATATGAAGATATGTTGAAAAGTGGTGAAGTCGTCCTTTAAGCCAAAAATAGCAGATCTACAAGCTCACTACGCCTCGCGCTGCAAGGCGTAGTAAGCTTGTAGATCGGCTATTTTTAGCAAAGAGTTATAGGTGTACACTGTAGAGGGAAAAAAGAGCAGCAAAAGTTTATCTCAAACACAATTTTATACAATATAGAGGGGGTCCGTCTCTCTCAGCTAGGGGGTCCTTGGCCTGAAAACGTTGATGACCCCTGTCTTAAAGGGATAGTTTAAAACACTTTTTCCTATGGATTAGTCACCCCATGGAGACTTGAATTCATGGATATGTTTTTGTTTTTGTCTGATTCCTAAACCAATAATTTGATGACCGGCAGCGGTTCCGGTAGGAGACAAAGAGTCTCCTTTGTGTCTCCTACCGGAACCGCTGCCTACCGGTCCATAATTCAAGGCTCCGTGGGGTGACTAATCGATAGAAAAGAAGTACGTTTTTGGGTGAACTATCCCTTTTTAATATAAAGTATACATGATGTGAACATGTACGGGTGAGTACATCATTATCAGACCTAAAACGTATTGTTTTATGCCCACAGTGGCTGTAGGCCAGTCAAGCATCTTCAAATCATGTACTTAAAGGAGTAGTTCACCCCAAAAATTACTTATTTTCTATAAATTGCACACCCCATGAAGCCTTGAATTCATGATTTTGCTTTAGTTAAGCCAATAATTTGATGACCGGGTGTATTTCCGGTAGGAGACACAAATAATTTACTTTGTGTCTCCTACCGGATACATTAGCCGGTAGGAGACGGGAATCTAATTATTGGCATAGGAATGCGACAAAAACAAATCCATGAAGTCAAGGCTTCATGGCGTGTGCAATTGATAGAAAATAAGTCATTTTGTGGGTGAACTACTCCTTTAAGTTACTTAATTACTTACTTTGAGGAATAGAAATGGCCAATTACACATTGAAGTGCCCACTTTTCCAGGGTGCCCACTCTTCTAGTTACAAAAATGTTGATTTATTTTCAAACATGTTCAATGTTCATGTACAATACAATTAAATCCTTAATCACAATTATTTGTGACAATTACTCAAGTAAAATGCCATAGTGGTGACACAGCCCTGTCAGTGACCAGCTTATGGCTCTACAGACCATCTTGGCTTCCAAAATGTCACCCTGTAAGGCCTGCTCAACTCAACGTTTTTGTTTTCTTTTTTGTGTCTTTACAGAACACGAAGATGACAAGAAGTAGACGTCCGTAAGTGAAGATGGCAGGAAGGTAGGAACCTTTTGATTGCAGCTGCTGCTTGTTAAGGGGGGTACATGCTACATGCTACCATACCATGTATGTGGTCATTTGCATCGCGTCATTTGTGGGTAAAGCTTCATCACGTCGGTCCACATCACATAGGACCATGTGCCTTTCTGTGATGTGGATTAATGTGATTTTATTTATTGTTTCACGTCATTTGCGCCCAAAACTTTGATCACATCGGTCCACATCACATACGACCATATGTGGTCGTAACTTCTCCTCTTTTTCTCTATTCTTTGCTTTAATAAAGCAATAACAAGATTATTTGTTTTTATTTACTTTTGTGTCTGAGTTATTTGATCGATTTTTTATTTTTGTCTATCTTTCTTTTCACAAACACATTTCTTTCTTCTTGCCTGTCTATTGCACTAGTTCTTCACTAGTGGTTTGTGTGTACAAATGTATGTGATGTGGAGCTATGTGATTTATGTCTGGTATCATTATGGTAGCATGTAGCCCCATTAACACTGTGTTAACAGTCATCTATGCTGTAGGTCTGTGCAAACTAAAAGAGAAAGCAAATGATGTGCATGGTGTCATTTGCTTCTTTCTTAGTGTTTTTTTAATTTCATTTGCTGTTGTCTGAGTCGTGGCTGCTGTTCAAGGTAATTGATAGTAGTGACACGGTCTATCATTGGTTGTCGGGCAGAAACCTTGTGTATATATATATATATATATATATATATATATTTTTTTTTATTTTTTTTTGTCGTAAAGACATTTCTTTACTTGGTCATACCGTGTGACGGTGTCACACACTAAAGCAGTACAAACAGCCGATCTACAAGCTCACAACGCAAAGATCATGATAATTACATTGGATCCATTGGCACACAGGTTATTTTGTGTCTATTTTAAAAAGTAACAATTTTGGACATACAAGGTTTCTGCCTGACCTCCATACTTTAACTTCCCCTCTTTTCTCTTCATCATTTGCTTGAATAAAGTTATAACTTTTTTTCCTTCTAGTGTGTCTTTGAGTTTTTTTGTATGTACAAATGGAACCAAATGGACCCGTCACTGGTCCATTTGGTTCTATTTGTAGTACTGACAGTATACGTATCCAGGCTGTTTATGTAATGACAGGGTACAGTATATGTAGGCCTACGCTAAGCTGTATAATATAGTGACAGGGTACAGTATATGTATACTAGGTTGTATAATATAGTGACAGGGTATAGTATATGTGGCTCTTGGTCACATAGCAAACTCACATAGTTAAACCTATTTGTGCTTTATCTATTTTTTTATAAAGTTAAAAATTTAGCTTTTTTTTGCCCTGTCATAGTATCAACTAAACATTTTTTTTTAGCTTTAACCGTAAAAATTTGCACTATCAGCGTCGTTCACGTAGCGCCGCTTGCGTTGCGTCATTTAACGGGTGGCGGGCCAGCGGTTTGCGTCGTTTGCGTTCAATTCCCGTCATTCCTGAAGAATATGTAAGGGACTGGACCAGTGTTTTTTTATTATTGGGTCACGGCCAGCGTTTGTGTGATTTATGTCTCGTAGCATTTCGCGTCATTTGCGTTTTGATTTGCGTCGCGTCTCAGGATTTCACGTCATATCCGTGCAGGTAAGTCTTCATCACGTCAGCCCACATCACATAAGTCCATGGTGTAGTGTAGTGTAGTGTAGTATGTGATGTGGATTGATGTGATGTATGTGTTGTCATTTCACAACACATGCGGGTAAAAATTACATTTGATTTCACGTCGCTTCCGTCATATGCAGGTAAGTCTTCATCACGTCAGCCCACATCACATATGACCGTACAGGGGGGCCGTATGTGATGTGCATTGATGTGATGTATGTGTTGTGTTGTGTCATTTCACAACATATGCGGGTAAAACATCATCACGTTACTCCACGTCACATATGAACATATGTGGAGGTATGTGATGCATGTCGTCCTTTACGTCGCGTGTCGTTTCGCGTAATTTTATTGCCGTTGTACCGTTTCAGGCTATTTGCGAGTAAAGCTTCATCACGTCAATCCACATCACATAATAATAATAATAATAATAATAATAATCACATTACTGGTCGTATGTGATGTGGATTTATGTGATTTTGTGATTATTTCACGACATTTGCGGATAGCTCGTCATTCACATCGGTCGGCAATTTTTTCTTTTAGGCGAGGTACACGCCGTTGTTTACAGTAGGTCAGAACAGGGAGAGATGTAGGGCCATCATTCATATCATATGCATTTAACCCATTAAGACCTGGAACTGTGTCATTTTTAGATTTGAGCTAAAAAGCTTTATTTTACACTTTGGCTATTCAAAAATAGCAGATATGCAAGCTCATAGCGCAGCACCGAGTGCCGCGTTATGAGCTTGTAGATCTGTTATTTTTGAAAATGTGTGCAAATCTTTGAATATACTAGACCATACCCGGTCGGCGCAGCGCATCCGTGGGGGATATGCGCACATGATCTGGCAACCCGGGAGTTCGTCCCATAGCTGGGCAGCCCCGTAACCATGGCGACAGTGTTTGACACAAAAACGCTAATAAGAAGCTGAGATTTGGTGAAATTGAAAAACGGGCTTCACAGTGAAGTTCAGATGGTAATGGTCAATGGCTGTGTGCAAAATCAGAGCAATTGGTCCAGCCAGTGAGGAGAACCGGGTGTCTTCACCACCACTACACCACTACTACAAACGCACAGAGGTTACTAGAATTATAGTAGGATATATATATATATATATATATATATATATATATATGTATATGTATATGTATATATATATATATATATATATATATATATATATATATATATATATATATATATATATATATATATATATATATATATTTAAAGCGAATATTTTTAACTCAAATCTTTGCTTCTGGGGGGGGGGGGTCCCTGGAACAAAATATTTTGATGGGTGTCCGCGGCCAAATACATATCATTTTGGGGGTCCTTGACGTGAAAAAGTTTGAGAACCAATGATATAGAAACTTATGTTTTTCAGAAAACTGTTGGGATTTAGGAGACATGTAGAATCGGCTTCAGGTCTTAAAGGGTTAATGACTTTGGTTATTCCTGTTGCTTGTGTTGTATGTTGTGTATTAATGTCATTCATAGTGTTGTATGTTGTGAACTAATGTCATTCATGCTGTTGCTGTATTGCTGACAAATATTGGCACAATTGATTTTGCGTTGCGTCATTTGCGGTAAATCTTAATCACGCCAATCCACATCACATATGACCAGTATGTGATGTGAAGGTGTTTGACGGATGTCGGCATGTGCATCACGTATAGTTACTCGTTATTTGTGCCGTCATTTGCGAGTAAAGCTTCATCACGTCAATCCACATCACATAATAATAATAATAATAATATAATATAAACGATACATACAACCATATGACCAGTATGTGATGTGGACTTCGTTTCACGTTGTTTGCGTACAATGCTCGTCATTTGGCAGGAGAATGAAGAAAATGGACTGATGCTGGACTGAGACTGATGCAGAGAACATGAAACAAAGAATGCTGCTGCCATTGCGTCATATGCGCCTCGTATGATTTATGTCAATCGTTCACAAATGATGTAAATTATACGAGTCTCTCTATCTATCTCTGTCTCTTTATCCCTCATCTCTCTATCTCTCCCCCTGCTAAGTATGTTGGTGAATGTAATGCACATTACAAAGTGCTTTGGTTAAAGGTACTATAGATAAATGCACCATTTAAATTGTAAACTTTGAATTGAACTCATAGGCATCAGCTAGCAGCCACTGTGACACTGTGTAAGAGGCAGTTCAGTCACTGGAGACTGTATTACTCCTGGAAAATAAAATAAACATTAGTCACAACTGTGTGATTGCATTCTAAACATTACAGTCATAACTGATGTCATTCAAAATGTGTAAGCTCTATATTTAACAGCTACCAGGCATTGTGCCACTGCAGAGGTTCCCAAACCTTTTAGCTCAGGACCCAAACTAGTGAAGATAATAGATTTGCAAGCTCACATCGAGCATGTAAATCTATTTTCACAACCTCTTTTTTTTGTTTTGTTTCTAATTTATTGCTTAGATTTGTTGTTTTCACGAAATGGCACATGTTCTATTTTGCTTGCTTCTTATATGTGCTTTTAATTCATTTTAATTTTACTATTTGACCCCAGGAAAAATAGTCACTGTTTGAATCTGGATCTGAAATTATCAATAAACAAGCAATGGCAAAAACACACTGGAATGTAAACATTTCAGTGTAAAGATTTTCATAACGTTTTGGCTCGAGACCCAAAAGAGAAATGTGATGTCTCCCTGGGACCTAGTGAGAATAGCAGATCTACAAGCTCGGCTTGTAGATCTGCTATTTTCATTACTCTCATTTTAATATTTTAAATGGAATTTCTTTGATTTTTGTTTTTAAATGTATCGGGTTCTTTTGAAACATAGGAACGTTTTACTACTCTAAATATGTTATTTTATTCATGTAAAACAAATGTAGGATACTAAAAGGAAAGAGGAATATTTACTGACTGATCTCAAAAACAAATGAAAACTGGCAGAAATAAAGACTCACTCCATAAAAACCTTAAGGAAAACTCCTTAGACAGAGACTAAGAACATATATTTTCATTTTATTTTTTCTATGTTCATCAAGTGCTCCAAGTACTCAAAGTGAAAAGTGCAGCAACACACATTTAGGTCGTAGGACCATCGTCAGTGCTATATCATCAGATGTAATCATTTGCAATTAAAGCTTCATCACGTCAGTCCACATCACATAATGACCGTAATGTAGTGTAGTGTAGTGTAGTATGTGATGTGGATTTCTGTGTTGTCATTTGTGGGTAAAGCTTCATTATTCATGCCGGTCAATAGGCGAGGCACTGACGATGGTCCTTTGACCCAAACGTTTGCTGCTGCACTTTTCACTTTTAGCACTTGGAGCTCTTTATGAGCATGAACAAATAAAACACTAATATATATTTTTTTGTCTCTGTCTAAGGTGTTTTTCTTAAGGTTTTTGTGGAGTGAGTCTTTTCTTCAACCGGTTTTCCTTTTGTATAAAGATGTTAACATGGCTTCACATTTATGGTCTGTAATGATTAAATTATTACACATTTCTTAATGTTTTTGTTTGGAAGAGTCAATATTGTATTTCACACTTGTAAGTTCTGTGGATATTTTTGTATTGTTTTGATAAAAATATGATGTATTGTTTACCCGATTAAATGCATTATCAGGTTGTCATTTAAAAAAAAAAAGTAAAACAAAAAATCCACAGAGCTTTAAAAAGTGTTGAATAAAATAGTTTTTCCTTTAAAAACAATCTTAATTGTGAACTACATTTTGCTCATGTACAGAGCGTTAATCGATAGGGTTATGTTTTGATGTTGTAGATCTTTGATTTGATTGATTGAATACTTTATTAACATGTTTGGGGGGGGGGGGGGGTATTTACTCATGACCCAAGAAAATGTGTCCACGACCCACCATTGAGTCCCGACCCATAACTTGGGAAACAGCGGACCAGGGTCCATTTGTTGCCTTAAATGTATGAGGTTCTTTTGAAATATGAGAACTTTTTATTTCTATGAGTGTTTTATTTTTAAAAAATGTAGGAAACTAAAAGGAAAAAGAGAAAGATTGATAGACAGAGATTAAGAAAATCTATTTTTGTTTTATTTGTTTCATGATCATAAAGTGATCCAAGTGCTCAAAGTGAAAAGTGCAGCAACACACATTTAGGTCATAAGACCATGGTCAGTGCTATATCATCAGATCTAATCATTTGCGGTTAAAGCTTCATTACGTCAATCCACATCACATAATGACCATAGTGTATGTCTGGTGTAGTGTAGTGTAGTATGTGATGTGGATTTATGTCTCGTATCATTTTGCGTAATTTGATTTGCGTCGCGTCTTATCATTTCACGTCACTTATAAGTAATTTGCAGGTAAGTCTTCATCACGTCAGTCCACATCACATATGACCATAGGCGCTGTATGTGATGTGGATTTATGTGTTGTCATTTGCGGGTAAAGCTTCATTATTCACAGCGGTCAGTAGGCGATGCACTGATAATGGTCCTTTGACCCAAACGTTTGCTGCTGCACTTTTCACTTTTAGCACTTGGAGCTCTTTATGAGCATAACAAATTAAAACACTAATATATTTACTTAGTCTTTGTCTAACGAGTTTTCCATAAGGTTTTTGTGGAGTGAGTCTTTTCTTCAATCGTTTTTTTTTTTTTTAAGATGTTAACATAGCTACCCATTTATGGTCTGTAAATGTACAATTTTTAAAAATATAAAATTGGTTGGAGGAGTCAAGATTTTATTTCACACTTGTAAGTTTTGTGAACATTTTAGTTTTTTGATAACAAATATGATCTATATGTCGTTTACCCGATTAAAAGCATTTATTAAAACAAAGTAAAACAATGTCCACAGAGCTTTAAAAAAGTGTTAAATAAAATAAAGTTCCTCTAAAAATGTCAATCTTAATTGTGAAACTTAATTACATGTTGCTCATGTACTTAATCCATAGGGTTAGGTTTTCATCTGCCGTAGTTGTAGATCTTTAATTAAATGTTCATGTACAGAGTGTTAATCCATAGGGTTATGTTTTCATCTGCTGTAGTTGTAGATCTTTGAAATGTGTAAATCAGTGGTTCTCAACCTTAGTCTGGATCTGACCACTTAACATGGCAGCCGTGTTAAGTGGACAGATGGGTGGGCCTTTTCAGATCATGCTTTAAAGACCAATCAATCCATTGGTACTAACTTAGTATAAATTATTTATTTGGTATAACTTTTTTTATATTAAATCTTAATGTTTTTGCCAAATATTTAGGAGGAGAACCACTGGTTTAAATTTCAACTAAATGTAAGTTGTATGTTAAACAAATGATTCCCCTACTTTATGGAATTGCTTTTTTTTTTATTTACTTCATGAAATGAGTTTGAGCTTGTAGATCTTCACTCTTGTAGATTTTCATTATTTTCTTTTCTTTATGGAATTTCTTATTTAGCATTTTCCTAAATTACATTATTTTGAATGTTTTTCTTTATTTTTGTGACATTGATCTTGTAGATCGGCTATTTTCACATTGTATAATGTTTCTTGGACATCAACAATATTCCAATATGTCATATCTGCTCTATTCAGAACAAACCATGTCGTTTTCAAATGTATTTAATACATTACAATGTTCAATGAACCGTAATCCACAGGCCAATCACCTGCTGGAAGCTTTGATTGAATACTTTATTAACAGGTTCGGGGGAGGGGAGGGGGGTTATTTACTCATGACCCAAGAAAATGTGTCCACGACCCATTATTGAGTCCCGACCCATAACTTGGGAAACAGTGGACCAGGGTCTATTTGTTGCCTTAAATGTATGAGGTTCTTTTGAAATATGAGAACTTTTTATTTCTGTAAATGTTTTATTTAAAAAAAATGTAGGAAACTAAAAGGAAAAAGAGGAAGATTTATAGACGGAGATTAAGAAAATCTATTTTTGTTTTATTTGTTTCATGATCATAAAGTGATCCAAGTGCTCAAAGTGAAAAGTGCAGCAACACACATTTAGGTCATAGGACCATCGTCAGTGCTATATCATCAGATCTAATCATTTGCGGTTAAGGCTTCATTACGTCAGTCCACATCACATATGACCATAGTGTATGTCTGGTGTAGTGTAGTGTAGTGTAGTGTAGCATGTGATGTGGATTTATGTCTTGTATCATTTTGCGTAATTTGATTTGCGTCTCGTCTTATCATTTCACGTCACTTATGCAGGTAAGTCTTCATCATGTCAGTCCACATCACATATGACCATAGGCGCTGTATGTGATGTGGATTTATGTGTTGTCATTTGCGGGTAAAGCTTCATTATTCACAGCGGTCAGTAGGCGATGCACTGACGATGGTCCTTTGACCCAAACGTTTGCTGCTGCACTTTTCACTTTTAGCACTTGGAGCTCTTTATGAGCATGAAAAATTAAAACACTAATATATTTACTTAGTCTTTGTCTAAGGAGTTTTCCATAAGGTTTTTGTGGAGTGAGTCTTTTCTTCAACCGTTTTTTTATTTTTTTATAAAGATGTTAACATGGCTACCCATTTATGGTCTGTAAATGATTACATTATTACAATTTTCAAAAATATAAAATTGGTTGGAGGAGTCAAGATTTTATTTCACACTTGTAAGTTTT
The DNA here is from genome assembly GCF_963454915.1 of Gymnoscopelus microlampas. Taxonomy (NCBI): domain Eukaryota; kingdom Metazoa; phylum Chordata; class Actinopteri; order Myctophiformes; family Myctophidae; genus Gymnoscopelus; species Gymnoscopelus microlampas. The sequence continues at coordinate 42,473,462 of NC_139947.1, read as the reverse complement.
GTGGACATTTTTGTTTTTTGATAACAAATATGATCTATATGTCGTTTACCCGATTAAAAGCATTATCAGGTTTTTATTAAAACAATGTCCACAGAGCTTTAAAAAAGTGTTAAATAAAATGAAGTTCCTCTAAAAATGTCAATCTTAATTGTGAAACTTAATTACATGTTGCTCATGTACTTAATCCATAGGGTTAGGTTTTCATCTGCCGTAGTTGTAGATCTTTAATTAAATGTTCATTTCTGCTGTGTAAATCAGTGGTTCTCAACCTTATTCTGGATCTGACCACTTAACATGGCAGCCGTGTTAAGTGGACAGATGGGTGGGCCTTTTCAGAGCATGCTTTAAAGACCAATCAATCCATTGGTACTAACTTAGTATAAATTATTTATTTAGTATAACTTTTTTATATTAAATCTTAATGTTTTTGCCAAATATTTAGGAGGAGAACCACTGGTTTAAATTTCAACTGAATGTAAGTTGTATGTTAAACAAATGATTCCCCTACTTTATGGAATTGCTTTTCTTTTTTTAATTTACTTCATGAAATGAGTTTGAGCTTGTAGATCTTCACTCTTGTAGATTTTCATTATTTTCTTTTCTTTATGGAATTTCTTATTTAGCATTTTCTTAAATTACATTATTTTGAATGTTTTTCTTTATTTTGTGACATTGATCTTGTAGATCGGCTATTTTCACTTTTTATAATGTTTTTTGGACATCAACAATATTCCAATATGTCATATCTAATCCATTCAGAACAAACCAATGTCATTTTCAAATGTATTTAATACATTACAATGTTCAATGAACCGTAATCCACAGGCCAATAACCTGCTGGAAGCTTTGATTGAATACTTAATTCACTTAGCTCTTGGAGCACTTTATGAGCATGAACAAATAAAATGCAAATATATTTTCTTAATCTCTGTCTAAGGAGTTTTCCTTAAAGTTTGTGTAGAGTGAAAACATGGCTACCTATTTATGGCCTGTTCATGAATTTTCCATGGCCAGACATTTGGGATCAATAAAAGTAGGAAAAAAGGCTGTTATTCTAGTCCGGACTTGTCCTTTAACATGGCAGCCTTGTTAAGTGGATAAACTAAATTGGTAAATGGATGAACTGTGACGGGATAGATGAGGGAGGTCAGCAAGAGTTTTTTTTTTTTGCAAATATGAATTTTAATATCTGTTAGTTTATTGTATCTTATCTGTATTTTGTTTTAGTTTTTCTCCTTTTTTATTTTTGTAATGTTAATTATTGACATGTATTTTGGGTTATTTTCCTGTTTTCTTCTTGGTCGTCATGACTTCATAGGCTTGTCAAAATTACATAATATAATTAGTCTTTGATGGATAATATCATTGGAAATGATGTAATACTTGCACAAAAAATATTTCAGTTGTAATGTATGTTTTGTTTTAACTTCCATTTACTGTATTTGAATGTGATGGTATTCTATGTATGTGTTTACCTTGTTTATTGTGAGTCACTCTGGACAAAGAGTATAGATGAATATCTACATTGAAAATTGTGAAGTGACTTTACTGTTAAAATGTAAATGAGTGAATGTTACCATGTGATTTGTAAATAACAACATAAAAACAAAGGCTCTGGTGTGGTTCTCCTGGTTTACTGGGATGGGGTTCAATTCCCTGCAGTGCCCTACTCATAGTGTTGTATTTACCATTTTATATTGTCTGTTTTATTTATGTTCATAGTGTTGTATTTACCCTTACATTGTTTGTTTAATTCTTTGTTCATAGTGTTGTATTTCCCCTTATGTGGTTTATTTTATCTTTATGTTCATAATGTTGTATTTACCCTTACATGGTTTGTTTTATTCTTTATGTTCATTGTGTAGGTTTGGGATCCTTCATTATCATTATAATTGTTGATGACCAAATGGACCATTACAAGTCTGTAACTCTTTAGTGTACAAATGGAACCAAATGGACCCGTTATGATGGTCCTTGAAACGTAAAAGTTTGAAGACCACTGGTATTGTAATGGTTTATCAGACGTGAAGTCCACACACCAGGTCTTAGTGTGATGGATACGGTTCCAAATGCTAACGCAGCTACAAGCTCTTAGCCTGTCTCAAAGTGGGGTCCGGGGACCCCCAGGGGTCCTTGGGGGGGATTTCAGGGGGTTCCCAGCTAGAGTAGTTAAGGTAGCATCATAAACATTTTAACCACTTTATCCATTTACTAGAGTCTCGGGGGACTACGCCCCCCGAGACCCCAGCCGTTGCGCGGGGCTTTGCGTTCGCTGGTGCCTACGTGTGTCTGTCTTTGTGTTTGTGTCGCTGTAGCACAGAGTGGGCATTAAGATGGGATGTATGCTCCTTTAAGGGAGGTGGATCGTGGGATTCTGTTGTTTGCAAAGAGGCGTTGTGAATATTGGCTCATTGCAGACTCACCTTATTGCCACCTGATTGTGTGAGTGTTTGTTGTGTACGTAGGGCGGAATAGCTTGTGGGGTTGTGTGCTTTTTTGTTTGCTACTGGGCCTTGCATAGGAATGGATATTTTGAAAAGATGTAACAGTGAAGCGTCTTTTGTGTGAAGTGGTAGGCCTTGACAATTATGTAGTGCAAGCATAAATGACACATGGAATAATGCAACAGATGTACCTCAATGGGGAAGAAGCAGATGTCCATGATGTAAGGAAGTTGGCACGTCATCAGGTTCCAGAGATTGGCAACACAGGGCCTGCAGAATGGGAGTGAAAGAGCAGCCAGGAATCAACCACACAATGTGACATGTTGAAGAGGGATTATGTGAAAGGACAGGCAGTGATATGTGTGTGAAGTGTTAAGCAGCAGCACTATTAGTTATGTGGATTTATGAGAAAGGAATGTAACAATGCATGAACCTTGCCTCAAGGGGGACGAAGCAGTAGTCCAGGAAAGAAGCTGCAAGGCCGGCAGGTGGCGCGGGTTGTCATGAGAGGCTCTGCAGAATGGCTGAATGGCAGCGGTTGTGGTGCTGTGTGATGAGCAGAAGGGGGTTGTGACCTATGTGGTGCCAGAAGTTGTTGGAACAGTGCGGGATAAAAGTGTATCCCTGTATCACAACGACTTTGGCAACCACCAATTGGTCAGCTCATCGTCACGTTGATTAGGGGGGAAAACTGTAGTAATAGTAGTGGATTGTTTGTTTGACAGTTGATAGTTGACAGTTTGATAGTTGATTGGTAGTACTTTGTAGTGACACTTTTTTTGGTCCCAAACATTCAAATGTATTTTTTCACCATTGGGTCACTACCGAAACTCTGGACATGACTAATTCCTGGAACTGGTAGTTCCAGGAACATCAGGTACGCCGTTCCTGGTAGTACCTGATGGTAGTTTGATACGGTAGTTTGTTATGGCAGTTTGATACAGTAGTTTCATAAGGAACGTAACAGACTACAGCAACCTGCAATCAGCAGACACCGCAGGGAATTGAACCCCATCCTAGTAAACCAGGAGTTCCATACCAGCGTCTTGACTTGCTTCTTGACTTATTTACAATATAGTGTTAAGTCTGTAGACAGACTATCTTCTCATTGTTTTAATTCTAAAGTGACAAGTTATACATTATAAAAGTCTGCCATTTTAAAATAAATCTCAAAGGGATATCAAATACTGCTATCAGATGGGGGCCCGTGGTCAAATACATATTAATATTAATTTGGGGGTCTTTGATATGAAAATGTTTGAGAACCACTGGTTTAAATAACACTTAGAAAGGAAGCCCAAATAAGCAACTACAGTTTAGAAACAAGCCCAGAAAACGTTATAAGCCACTTTGCAAACAAACAAGCCCAAAGTCACTTATAATAAGCAGACATGGCAACACTGATCACAGGTTTTATCAAACCCGGAAGTTATGCAGGAATGCCTACTGAGTGTCAAAAAAATACTTTCTGGCCTTGACAGCCCATGCATCCAAACAGAAAAGTCATATCTGATTGCATTACACAACATTAAACAATGTTAAACTCACTTGTTGCTTTGCCACTCCATGTGCCATTCACTTTAAGCATGCGCATACCCTCTATTCCCCGATTGCAAATGAGCCTCCTTTGAAAACAAAGGCGACTTGCTGTGGTTGGCTACAACAGAATAGGGTGAGGGGCTGCTAATGTTGTTATGTTGATTTTTTGTTTTTTCCCCCTGGCGGATCTTGCCCCTACACAGGGGCAAGCAGGGTTTACAGACCGGGCCACGGCCTTGTTGGCCCCAACATACCTCAAAATTGTACTTAAGTACAGTTCTGTGAGTCTGCATGTATGTGTTAGGGGCAGATGAATAATTTTCATAAAACTGCAATAGTTAAAATCTATCTCCTCCTGGGATTTTTGAGTACTTTGCACAAAACTCTTTACACATGAACTTCGCGATGCGACGCGTTGTGAGCTTGTAGATCTGCTATTTTCAAATATTTTGTACTTTTACTTTTGGTACTTTAAGTACATTTTGATGCCAATACTTTTGTACTTTTACTCAAGTACATTTTGAATTTTGGACTTTTACTTGTAACGGAGTATTTTTATATTGCAGTACTGTTACTTTTACTTAAGTAAACAATTTGAGTACTTTTTCCACCACTGCGCTGCACACATTTACGAACACACATGCAAAAACGTGTAAATATAATCACAACCCATTATGTTTTCTCACTTTTACACTGATTACACTGCCTGCCTGCCAGCCAGCCAGCCAGCCAGACAGACAGAGAGACAGACGCTCTACCTCCTGAGCCACTGCCGCCCCCATGTATATTTGTCAATAACACCATCAATCAATGAAAGATCATTTGTATACTTACCAGAGCTGAATCCCACTCCCCATCTGAAGAGTCCATTAAAGAACATAGTGTGTCAATCTGTGTGATGTTCCACATGCTGATGTCATCAGTAGTGGCGTTGCGTGACGCAGGCCCCAGCTCCTGGACTTTCTCTTCTGGGATGAACGACTCACTGACATAGGCCTGACGTTGTGGATAGAGACATATTAGTGGATAGAGACATATTAGACAGGACACCTGCAACTCAGACAATCTAAAACATGGACCTTTACTGGTCCATTTGGGGGGATGTTGCTTCATATTCAGTGACCCACCTCTTGCAGCTTGGTGAGAACAATGCTGGCGTACTCCTCTTGGTCCACTTTGTCCAAGATGGCGGCCAGGTTGTGTTTCACAGTCGTCGCGCTGAGGCAAGAGTTGAACTGTGTCTCGTTGTCGTAGTCGAAGGGGAAGGTCTCGTCGCCGATCGTCACCTGTGTGATTTGTCCCACCGTGCATTCAGTCGCTGTGACAGAGCAGAAGAGGCAGGGAAGGACAGCTCGTTACACACATTGTGGGTGTTGTTAACCACCTGCCCAAGGCCTTTGGCTTAACCCATTAAGGCCTGAGGTTCCGATTCTACAAAACGTCTTCTAAATCCTAACAGTTTTATGAAAAACGTATGTTTCTATGTCAGTGGTTCTCAAACCTTTTCATGTCAAGGACCCCCAAAATTATATGTATTTGGCTGCCGACCCCCATCTGAAAATGTTTTGTTCCAGGGACCCCCAGATGCAAAGATTTGAGTAAAAAAATTATGCTTTAAAAATATGTATATTCAAAGATTTGCTAAAATGTTCACGATTTTTCAAAAATAGCTCATAGCTTGTATATCTGCTATTTTTGAATATCCAAAGTATAAAAGAATGGTTTAAGTGGTTACACAGACACGCAATTCCTGCGTTTAATGGGATGAGTGGTTTTATACAAAAAGAAAATTACGAAAATAGCAGATCTACAAGCTCATACAGGTCGTGTGACCTTGCAGATCTGCTATTTTTGCTATCTAACGTTTCTTGAAATTCTGGTAGCACTTTACAATAACGACCCGTTATAAAGCATTTATAAACGTTTATAAGTAGTTTGTAGACTATTAACAAATCATTAACAACCTGTTTGTTGACATTCGTAAATGATTACTAAAACCTTTACAACTAAAGTTACAAATCATTTGTAAAGTATTAGTAAGTAGTGAACTATTCATGAATAAGCCATTTATATACATCTGTAAAAGATTATTAAATCATTTGTAACGACCCATTCTAAAGCATTTATAAACGTTTATAAGCAGTTTGTAGACTATTTACAAATCATTAACAACCTGTTTATTGACATTCGTAAATGATTACTAAAACCTTTATAACTACGGTTACAAATCATCTATAAAGGTATTAGTAACTATTCATGAATAAGCCATGTATAATACATCTGTAAATGATTATTAAATCATTTGTAACTGATGTTACATAATATATACAAGCTATTGGTAGCTTGTTCATGTTTAACATATGCTTTGTTAAACATTCCTAAAGTATCTATAAATCCTTAGTACATGTTATTATGTGCCCTATAGTAAAGTGAAGACAGTTCATCATTTATGACTGTCTGTTAATGTGGACTTTCTCCTTACCTGTTGCAAACTACCTGGCTTTCATGAATGCAGACACCAAACAATTACTAGAATTATCATTCATGTTAAGCAAATGATGCGTAAGACATTCGTAAAGAGTATGTAAACCATTTGTGGTGTTAGGGACCAAAAAAGTCACTACAAAGTACTACCAATCAACTCTAAATTGCCTGAAACGTACTCCTAACAGGTTTTTGGGGGGACGATTTTGGCCTCCACACTTAGTGATTATTTCGGATTTAACTTTCGTTTCGGTGGTGACCAACTTTCGTTTCGGTAGTTTGATTACAAAATGTAAGTTGTGTAAAAAATAATCTGACTATACTAAGTTGTTATTTGTTTGTTTAAGTCAGGCTATACTCTACTCAGAGTCATAAGTTTACAAAATGTACTAAAGTACAGTGAACGTCTGTGCGGTTTGTCTTCATCACTGAAAACAACGTACATGTAAACTGATGTCATGTGCAGTTGGGGTGAAGAAACACAACCATTTCACTCCTAATAATACCTATTTGATTTGACATCCTGACTTGCTGCTGTAGCTGAGGCTTGAACCTGTTACCTGCGGCTCACTAGTCAGTGACTCTATCCATTCACCTACAGCTGTTTCCTTGGAATCTGCGGTTCTGAAACGTTTTGTTGTCAACCCCCCAAATTGACATGTATTTGGGCAGTGGACCCCAATGTGAAAAGATGTAGTGTCAGGGCCCCCCATGAAAAAGATTTATATTTATGCTGTAACACATTTTTTAAAAGTTATTTGTCTTGTTTGTTGTTCAAGTCAAAGCACCAGGAAGGCTGTACTTGTCAGCCATCTGTTAGCTCAATGGGTTGAGACGCAGTATTCATGATCCAGAGGCCATGAGTTCAAATCCCATTGATGTCTTTCCTATGATTCTTTCCTTTGCAGACTGGCTTCCATAAGATCAACTGAAAACTACCAGGAAGGCTGTACTTGTCAGCCATCTGTTAGCTCAATGGGTTGAGACGCAGTATACATGATCCAGAGGCCATGAGTTCAAATCCCATTGATGTCTTTCCTATGATTATTTCCTTTGCAGACTGGCTTCCAGAAGATCAACTGAAAACTACCAGGAAGGCTGTACTTGTCAGCCATCTGTTAACTCAATGGGTTGAGACGCAGTATACATGATCCAGAGGCCATGAGTTCAAATCCCACTGGTGTCTTTACTGTGATGCTTCCCTTTGCAGACTAACTTCTAGAAAAACAAGTTAAAACCACCAGGAAACCTGTAACTCTCAGCCAACAGCATAGCTCAACTGGTAGAGCGTCTGTCCAATAACATGACTTGACTTGACTTGAGTGGGTTCGATTCCCACTCGAGTCAAGTGTCCCCGGTAACTTGGGGCAACGGATAAATTGACTGATATCCTTAGTGATGCTTCCCTTTGCAGACTAACTTCTAGAAAAACAAGTTAAAACCACCAGGAAACCTGTAACTCTCAGCCTACAGCATAGCTCAACTGGTAGAGCATCTGTCCAATAACATGACTTGACTTGAGTGGGTTCGATTCCCACTCGAGTCAAGTGTCCCCGGTATCTTGGGGCAACGGATAAATTGACTGATATCCTTAGTGATGCTTCCCTTTGCAGACTAACTTCTAGAAAACAAGTTAAAACCACCAGGAAACCTGTAACTCTCAGCCAACAGCGTAGCTCGACTGGTAGAGCGTCTGTCCAATAACATGACTTGACTTGACTGGGTTCGATTCCCACTCGAGTCAAGTGTCCCCGGTAAAGTCAATTTATCCGCTGCCCCAATTTACCGGGGACACTTGACTCGAGTGGGAATCGAACCCACTCAAGTCAAGTCAAGTCAAGTCATGTTATTGGACAGATGCTCTACCAGTTGAGCTATGCTGTAGGCTGAGAGTTACAGGTTTCCTGGTGGTTTTAACTTGTTTTTCTAGAAGTTAGTCTGCAAAGGGAAGCATCACTAAGGATATCAGTCAATTTATCCGTTGCCCCAAGTTACCGGGGACACTTGACTCGAGTGGGAATCGAACCCACTCAAGTCAAGTCAAGTCATGTTATTGGACAGACGCTCTACCAGTTGAGCTATGCTGTTGGCTGAGAGTTACAGGTTTCCTGGTGGTTTTAACTTGTTTTTCTAGAAGTTAGTCTGCAAAGGGAAGCATCACAGTAAAGACACCAGTGGGATTTGAACTCATGGCCTCTGGATCATGTATACTGCGTCTCAACCCATTGAGTTAACAGATGGCTGACAAGTACAGCCTTCCTGATAGTTTTCAGTTGATCTTCTGGAAGCCATTCTGCAAAGGAAAGAATCATAGGAAAGACATCAATGGGATTTGAACTCATGGCCTCTGGATCATGTATACTGCGTCTCAACCCATTGAGCTAACAGATGGCTGACAAGTACAGTCTTCCTGGTAGTTCTCAGTTGATCTTCTGGAAGCCAGTCTGCAAAGGAAAGAATCATAGGAAAGACATCAATGGGATTTGAACTCATGGCCTCTGGATCATGAATACTGCGTCTCAACCCATTGAGCTAACAGATGGCTGACAAGTACAGCCTTCCTGGTGCTTTGACTTGAACAACAAACAAGACAAATAACTTTTAAAAAATGTGTTACAGCATAAATATAAATCTTTTTCATGGGGGGCCCTGACACTACATCTTTTCACATTGGGGTCCACTGCCCAAATACATGTCAATTTGGGGGGTTGACAACAAAACAGCTGTAGGTGAATGGATAGAGTCACTGACTAGTGAGCCGCAGGTAACAGGTTCAAGCCTCAGCTACAGCAGCAAGTCAGGATGTCAAATCAAATAGGTATTATTAGGAGTGAAATGGTTGTGTTTCTTCACCCCAACTGCACATGACATCAGTTTACATGTACGTTATTTTCAGTGATGAAGACAAACCGCACAGACGTTCACTGTACTTTAGTACATTTTGTAAACTTATGACTCTGAGTAGAGTATAGCCTGACTTAAAGAAACAAATAACAACTTAGTATAGTCAGATTATTTTTTACACAACTTACATTTTGTAATCAAACTACCGAAACGAAAGTTGGTCACCACCGAAATGAAAGTTAAATCCGAAATAATCACTAAGTGTGGAGGCCAAAATCGTCCCCCCAAAAACCTGTTAGGAGTACGTTTCAGGCAATTTAGAGTTGATTGGTAGTACTTTGTAGTGACTTTTTTGGTCCCTAACACCACAAATGGTTTACATACTCTTTACGAATGTCTTACGCATCATTTGCTTAACATGAATGATAATTCTAGTAATTGTTTGGTGTCTGCATTCATGAAAGCCAGGTAGTTTGCAACAGGTAAGGAGAAAGTCCACATTAACAGACAGTCATAAATGATGAACTGTCTTCACTTTACTGTAGGGCACATAATAACATGTACAAAGGATTTATAGATATTTTAGGAATGTTTTACAAAGCATGTTAAACATGAACAAACACATTAACAGACAGTTGTAAATGATGAACTGTCTTCACTTTACTATAGGGCACATAATAACATGTACTAAGGATTTATAGATACTTTAGGAATGTTTAACAAAGCATATGTTAAACATGAACAAGCTACCAATAGCTTGTATATATTATGTAACATCAGTTACAAATGATTTAATAATCATTTACAGATGTATTATACATGGCTTATTCATGAATAGTTACTAATACCTTTATAGATGATTTGTAACCGTAGTTATAAAGGTTTTAGTAATCATTTACGAATGTCAATAAACAGGTTGTTAATGATTTGTAAATAGTCTACAAACTGCTTATAAACGTTTATAAATGCTTTAGAATGGGTCGTTACAAATGATTTAATAATCTTTTACAGATGTATATAAATGGCTTATTCATGAATAGTTCACTACTTACTAATACTTTACAAATGATTTGTAACTGTAGTTATAAAGGTTTTAGTAATCATTTACGAATGTCAACAAACAGGTTGTTAATGATTTGTTAATAGTTTACAAACTACTTATAAACGTTTATAAATGCTTTATAACGGGTCATTATTGTAAAGTGCTACCATAAAATGTCACTACAAAGTACTACCAATCAACTCTAAATTGCCTGAAACGTACTCCTAACAGGTTTTTGGGGAGACGATTTTGGCCTCAACACTTAGTGCTTTTTTCGGATTTAACTTTCGTTTCGGTACAATGGTGTACCGAAACGAAATTTTCGGTACAATGGTGAAAAAAAAAAAATCACTACAAAGTACTACCAATCAACTCTAAATTGCCTCAAACGTACTCCTAACAGGATTTTGGGAGGACGATTTTGGCCTCCACACTTAGTGCTTTTTTCGGATATAAATTTTGTTTCGGTACAAAGGTAAAAAAAAAAAAGTCACTACAAAGTACTACCAATCAACTCTAAATTACCTAAAACGTACTCCTAACAGGTTTTTGGGGAGACAATTTTGGCCTCCACACCTAGTGCTTTTTTCGGATTTAACTTTCGTTTCGGTAGAATGGTGTACCGAAACGAAATTTTCGGTACAATGGTGAAAAAAAAAAAGTCACTACAAAGTACTACCAATCAACTCTAAATTGCCTGAAACGTACTCCTAACAGGTTTTTGGGGAGACGATTTTGACCTCAACACTTAGTGCTTTTTTCGGATTTAACTTTCGTTTCGGTACAATGGTGTACCGAAACGAAATTTTCGGTACAATGGTGAAAAAAAAAAGTCACTACAAAGTACTACCAATCAACTCTAAATTGCCTCAAACGTACTCCTAACAGGACTTTGGGAGGACGATTTTGGCCTCCACACTTAGTGCTTTTTTCGGATATAAATTTTGTTTCGGTACAAAGGTGAAAAAAAAAAAGTCACTACAAAGTACTACCAATCAACTCTAAATTACCTAAAACGTACTCCTAACAGGTTTTTGGGAGACGATTTTGGCCTCCACACCTAGTGCTTTTTTCGGATTTAACTTTCGTTTCGGTAGAATGGTGTACCGAAACGAAATTTTCGGTACAATGGTGAAAAAAAAAAGTCACTACAAAGTACTACCAATCAACTCTAAATTGCCTGAAACGTACTCCTAACAGGTTTTTGGGGAGACGATTTTGGCCTCAACACTTAGTGCTTTTTTCGGATTTAACTTTCTTTTCAGTACAATGGTGTACCGAAACGAAAGTTTCGGTACAATGGTGAAAAAAAAGTCACTACAAAGTACTACCAATCAACTCTAAATTGCCTGAAACGTACTCCTAACAGGTTTTTGGGGAGACAATTTTGGCCTCAACACTTAGTGCTTTTTTCGGATTTAACTTTCTTTTCGGTACAATGGTGAAAAAAAAAAGTCACTACAAAGTACTACCAATCAACTTTAAATATGAAGACACTGTATCCAGATGTATACTTATCAGCTCTGCGCATAATGGATTATTTGAAAGGCATTAAGTCATTTTTGCTTAAATCATTGCCCCCTCTTAAGATAAAGCTGTATATTCTGAATATCTGACCTAATCATTGCTATAGTTGTGTAGGGAAGTGACAGACTGTTGGACTGCATTTGTCGGGTCTTGAACCTGCAACCTTCAGCTCACCAGGCAGTGATGCTATCCATTCACCTACAGCTGCCTCTTAATAAAAAGCTGCACATGCTGAATTTCTGACTTAATCATGGCTATGGATGTGTAGGGAAGTGACAGACTGGTGGACTGCATTGTTCGGGTCTTGAACCTGCAACCTTCGGCTCACCAGGCAGTGATGCTATCCATTCACCTATAGCTGTCTTCTATAGTCTGAAGATTAAGGTGGGCTATTCTAAATTGTGGAAAAAAAGGGAAGACTTATACTAAGAGTCAAGTTTACAAAATGTAAGTTGTAAAATAAAAAAGTCAAACTATATTGATACTGTTACCAGTTTTACCCAGCTGATGTCTGCCCTCAAAGGATCAGTTATAAATGTCTTGCTCAGGGACATCCTGACATACTGCCGTGATCAAGTCTTGAACCTGCAACCTTCGGCTCACCAGGCTGTGACTCTAACCATTCACCTAGGGCTGTCTTCCTTGAATCTTCCTTGAACAAGCAGCATAGAGTTCCTACCTTGAACACCAATCTTCACTGCAGAAATCTCCTTCACTGACTTTTCTTCTTTGACTTTATATCCTGAAAAGACACAAAGGAAAAAAGTGTTCAGTTATTCATGGTCACATTAAAGAAAATATTTATGGGCCCTTTTGGATGTAGCTTTGCCAGCCCCGCCCACATTTCTAATTACCCCCCAAAATGTAACCAAATGGACCCTTACCGGTCTAACTCTGAGAGTGTACAAATTGTAACCAGAGTTAGACCGGTAAGGGTCCATTTGGTTACAATTTGTACTCTCTCAAATAGACCCTTGCATTGGTGCACTGGTCTAAAAGGAACCAAATGGACCCGACCCTAACAGGTCCATTTGGTTCCAGCTGTACGGTCAGAGTTGAAATGTAAAAGTTTAAGAACGATTGGTTTAGATGACACTATGAGCCATTGGAACAGAGTGTAGTTTGGAAGAGTTTCCTTCACTCTGTTATAAAATATAATGCCTCATTTTGTCCATTTTAATGTCATTAATTCACAGACTAGTTCCCCAAACCGAATTCTTTTAAACAAAGCTGTTTACATTGGTGGTTAATGACTTTTCCAAAAATATTTATATCAATTAATTTAAGCCTAGAATCAAGCCATCCAGGATCCTGGTGAATCATGACCATTAAACATCTTTTTCTGTGATCTTTTTTTATTTTTTATCTAATTATATGATACTAGAGTTTCGGGGGGCTACGCCCCCCTCAACCCCAGCCGCGCACGGGGCTTTGCGTTTGTTGGTCCCTCCGTGTCCCTGTGTCTATATCCGTGTAGCTGCAGCACAGAGTGGGCAGTATAGATGGGGATTATGGCTGTTAGAGGCATGTACGCGCACGGGGCCCGCGTGGGCGTGTGTATATGGGGGTAGACAAATTGTCTAAGTAACATTTGCAAAAAGGGAAAAAAAAAAAAGAAATTGTAAGAAAGTGTAATGTAAAAGTTACAAAATGATGAAAAATAAGTAGAAGAAATTATATTTTGTATGTTTCGCGGACCACCAGGGGGTCCGCGGACCCCCTGGTGGTCCGCGCGGAAATCGTGGGATGAAAATTTCCAAAAGGAAAAAAAAAAAAAAAAAAAAAAAAATATGAAGGTGGTTGCTTGTTTTTCTGAAAGCTGGCGAATGGCAGCCCTTTCTGCAAGATGGCGGCCGGCTGGTGTTGTTGTGAGTACGTGTATTGGGGGGGGGGGGGGGCTGTGGAGCTGTGGAGCTACATAGTTCTCCAGAAGACACACACAAACATACACCATCTACAATGGACGAACTGAGCAGCAATATAGACATTCACCACACGAACGTGCATTGTTGACAAAGTGATTGCACAGCCGCTGCAGGCATGACAACCAGGTTAGCGTTAGCGACATGGCAGCTATCACAGCGCCCTGTCCGTCGTGCTGCAACTGCCTGTGATGGCTACAGCAGTAACAGCAAGCTGTCTGCGATGCCATTGTCTGGAGACTGCTCTTAGCGTGACACGACCAATGAGAGTGAGCGCTGTAGTTGTTGCTAAGATACGGTGGCGTCTCTGCCCCATAGCTTGTAGATCTCTCACACATGATTGGCGTAGGCTGCGTTGCCAGGTCTGACTTTGTGTCTAAGCAATGGTCGGCTTATTTTTGCGCGCCTTTGGGCTCGTTTGCATTGTGCGCACGGCAGCGCTTGTTTAGCGTACGTCAGCGCGACGTGGCAACGGACGTGGCAACGTGAAAGGTGATTGGCTGGTGAAAAGAAACACCCGACGTTACACCAGAAATGGTGCCTGGAGAAAATGGTGACCAAAAAAAAAGTTTGGAAAAAAAGGAAAAAAACCCCGCAGCGGCTGCCTGCTGTTGTGGTGATGAGGTCGTGCGCACGGTAAACGGTACGAAGCTGCCTCCCCTTCCGTTTTGTCCGACATTTGGTGAGTAGAATTAATTATGTTGCGCGCTGGAAAAGGTGTAGTGAACAGTGAGATGTCCCCTACGCGAGGCGTAAATTCAGTGCGGCCGCCGTGGCGAGTCAGTAGGCGACATGTGGTCTGGCGGTGCGTTGTTTATCCGATAACAGAGCTGTGGGGTGTCATCACCGAGGGTGCGGAAGTTGCTCGCCATTTATATAGTTAGATACTATAATTAATAAATACCCTTTGTTTTGCCGTCTTCAAAAACGTTTTTTCACAGAAACAAACGTTTAATGGTCATGATTCACCAGGATCCTGGATGGCTTGATTCTAGGCTTAAATTAATTGATATAAATATTTTTGGAAAAGTCAATGGGAAAAATGCATTGAGTATTTTGCAGTGGCACCAGGAAGTGGGCGGGAACTGCGATGCCCTATAATAATGTTCAGTTACCTGTTTGCAAGTGTGGAGAGCTGCTGGAGTTCCATCTGAACTGAACCAACCCTGAATTCTGTTTCACACACACACACACACACACACACACACACACACACACACACACACACACACACACACACACACACACACACACACACACACACACACACACACACACACACACACACACACACACACACACACACACACACACACACACACACACACAGGGTACATACACACATCTCCGTTTGCTGGCGTGAAACGGGTCGCTACGAAACGGAAGCTCTTGTTCCGGATCCGGCAATTTTGTTATGTATACAAATGTGTTGCGGAAACCGGATGTGCTTTTTCCGGACCGGATCGCGTCCGTCTTTCCGTTTTTTTTTTAACATGGGAGGGGATGGGACTTCCGGCCGTCTGTACGGTCGCGAACGGAATTGTGTGTATGTACCCACACACACACACACACACACACACACACACACACACACACACACAGTTTGTAAATCATGCTGTTGAACTCTAATTCCAACCCCTACACCTAACCTCTAAAAGTTTGATCCTGATCCTAACAGGAATGTTTACAAGGGGAAAAGGAAGTCTGGTCACTTGTAGCAATCAGCTGCAGCTCAACAACATAAACAGCGCCCCCTAGAGACAGGGAGGTACTAAACTTAAAGAAAAAGGAGGAACTATGCCCACTAGAGGCAGTAAAGCCATGTTACATTACAAGTACCTGCATGTTGTTGTACTGGACATCATGAAGTGAACACAGCAAATGTTTTGGACACAGACAGCTGCTTTTCTATGTATGTTACACTTACATGGCCTTCTGTCCAACATTCACTGATGGAAAAAGTACTCAAATGTTTTACTTAAGTAAAAGTATCAATACTGCAATATGGAAGTACTCTGTTACAAGTAGAATTCTGTTACCATTCAAAATTGTCTTGAGTAAAAGTACAAAAGGTTGGTATTGGTATCAAAATGTACTTAAAGTACCAAAAATAAAAGTACAACATTTTTTGAAAATAGCTGATTGGCTAATTTCAAATAGCCTACGTATAACATATGGCTAAAGTGGTTAATGTATGTTTTATAATGTAATATATTTATATCTGCAAAGTAACTAGTAACTAAAGTTTTCAAATAACTGTAGTGGAGTAAAAGTAAATTATTTGATTTTGAGATGTAGTGCAGTAAAAGTACAGAAAATTGGAAATACTCCAGTAAAGTGAAAAATACCTCAAAATGTTACTTAAGTACATGCAGTACTTGAGTAAATGTACTTAGTTACCAGGGCCGGACTGGGACCAAAATTCAGCCCTGGCATTTTGGTCTAATCTAATCTAAGAAATTCCATAAATGTATAATACTTTTAAGAAGTAGTGAACATAGCGTATCTACATCTACAAGTGCACAACGTTGTGCGTTTGTAAATAAGCTATGTTCCCAGGGAGACATCACATTTATCTTTTTGGTCTCGAGCCAAAACGTTTGGGAACCACTGACTCCACTGAGAGATGACAGCAGGCAGAAATAGGAGCTGAGACTTACTGGTGGATCGTTTTGTCCTGCTGTTCCTAATGGAATGCCTGATGGCTTTCTTCATTCTCCTCTTCTTCCACCTCTTCACTCCATCCCGCCTAAGGACTTTAAGGAATGCCTTCAGGAACTGTCGCTTAGTTTTCTGCTCGGGCAAAATGAAAACGCCAATCTCAATAAAAGTTATGGACAAACAGACAGACATGACCAAATGCACGAAGCAACAGAAAAGTGGAAATAATGTTAAAGGGATAGTTCACCCCCAAAATTACATTTTTTTCCTATCGATTAGTCACCCCATGGAGACTTGAATTCATAGGAGTGGCATTTGATGACCGGCAGCGGTTCCGGTAGGAGACACAAAGAGTCTCCTTTGTGTCTCCTACCGGAACCGCTGGTCATCAAATTATTGGCTTAGGAATGCGAAAAAAAAAGAAAGAAAATCCATGAATTCAAGTCTCCATGGGGTGACTAATCGATAGAAACAAAGTTTTTTTTTGGGTGAACTATCCCTTTAACAGAGCCAAGGCAATCTATTACTCACTTTATCAAACTTATCGTAGAAGGTCGATGATAAGTACAGTGGCAGAATACCCAGGTTGTTCAAAGTGTCTCTATTCCATGTTGCAGGATCTCTGGGTGCACAAAAACATTTAATACGGTATTTCAGTTGTCATTGAAAAACAAAAAACATCATCAACGTTCAAATTGTCGGAGGTTACTTTTCAGCAAATGGGGAAAATAACCTGTTGTCCATTGGATCCCATGTAGTTGTTTGTCGTATGTTCTTGTTGATACTTTTCACTTATTAAATATTTTTAAATCCCACAGGCAGACTGGTGACCCTATTTTGGGCATTTTATTATCAGTGGTGTAAATTAACTAAGTGCATGTACTCAAGTACTGTAAATAAGTACAATTCTGAGGTATTTTTTACTTTACTGGAGTATTTCCAATTTTCAGTACTTTTACTTCTACTCCACTACATCTCAGAGGCAAATATAAATAATAAATAATTATTATTTGAAAACTTTAGCCACAAGTTACTTTGTAGATTTTGATTATTATTACAAAACCACTTCAGCCCTATATACATTTCGCCTATTTGAAAATAGCTGATCAACAAGTTCACAATGCGTCGCGATGCAACGCATTGTGAGCTTGTAGATCTGCTATTTTCAAAATATTTTTATGCATTTTATAGACTTGAAAAACATTCTGCATAATGAGTACTTGAACTACTTTTGGTACTTTAAGTATATTTTGATGCCAATACTTTTGTACTTTTACTCAAGTCAATTATGATTACCGGACTTTTACTTGTAACAGTGTTTCTACATTGCTGTATTGATACTTTTACTTATTGTAAGTAAAAAGTTTGAATACTTTTTCCACCACTGCTAATAACTGAACTGTGCTTGTCGTTGCTTACCCGTATGTCGTTGTCCCTGACAACAGGAGGGTTTCCATGGCAGCCGCTCGATTTGTGTTGATATTTGGGCAGTTCTTTAGTTTCTCCAGGTGAGTGAGAATTCGTAAGATAAGCCGCACCAATCTTACAGCACATGTTACCCAAAACTGATGTTATCCTCTGTCAAGGTTGTGGTTGTTATACCCTAAGACAGAAAAAAAGGGGGAAAAAATATGAATAAACTTAAGCACATGAAATCTGTGAAAATAGCAGATCTACAAGCTCATAGATCGATTTTGTGTACAGGGAAAAAAATAGGCGGCCTAATATAGACCCCTGGGGGACTCTGGTCAATGAAGTGGTTAAAGGTTTCGGTTCATTCATGAAAATAATGGCATCAGAACTATTAGTATCACAGCATTGAAATTGGATTGTAAGCTATCTATATTGTCCTGTATAACTGTTATATGTTAGTTATAATGTGAAGGTTTGAAGATCATCTGTACAATGTTCTCCCTGAGACCCAATGTCAGTGGATTTGACTGTCATTATCAGTAATAGTTTAATTTGTGTGGGTCCGGTGGTTACTGGTTACTCTCAACTCACCAGGCAAGTCCTGGCATTTTTTAACAGAGCAGTACGTTTGTAGCTGAGAGCACTGGAGAAATCTGCACCAGCCAGCTCTTGGAAATAGGCTCTGCAGTTCGCCGGTGGCATCCCATCATAGCCCATAAGCCGTTGGTTCTCAAAGTGGGGTCCGGGGACCCCCAGGGGTACTTGAGGGGGTTCCAGGGGGTCCCCAGCAAAATGTGTTAATATAGCATCACAATAATTATGACCTTTTATACTTTGGCTATTCCTCCTCAGCGTCGCAACGTTTTTCCTTCTTTTTAGTATTTTTAAGCCTTTTATTTTTTTACATGTACTTAAAAGACGTATGAAAAAATTGCCTTTCCCTGTTCTCAAGTAAAATATTGATATGCGATTAAAATGTGATTAATTGTGATTAATTCATTACAAAGCCTCTAATTAATTTGATAAATGTTTTTAATCGAGTCCCAGCCCTAGTTCTTATTATATATATTTATAATGTTCTTACCCTTCATCACAGACACCTGTACTGTAGCAGAGTCTCCAAACTTTGATCCGGTGTACACAAACTGACCGTTGGAGATTTCCCCAGCAGAGCCACATGACTTCCCTGTGGAAGAGAAAGAAATATCCTTCAATACACTGGTATGAAATATCCAGTGGTGTAAAGTAACTAAGTACATTTACTAAAGTACTGTACTTAAGTACAATTAGAAGGTACTTTTACTTTACTGGAGTATTTCCAATTGTCTATAATTTTACTTACATCTCAGAGGCAAATATTGTACTGTTACTCCACTACAATTATTTGAAAACTTTAGTTACTAGTTATTGTAGATATAAATTATTATATTATAAAAACATACATTAACCACTTGCCTTTCCCAGATGTACAACCACAAGGACGCACGCACGTACGCACGCACGCACACGCCACTAACCTGTACAACACTCAGATCCAGATTGACAAAGGTATCCAGGTCCATGTTGACATTGGAGGCAGCGGCACTTCTCACAAAGGAAAGAGATGCACCACCTACAGGTCATAAAGAAAATACTGAATTTATCCATCTCTGAAGTGTGTGTGTGTGTGTGTGTGTGTGTGTGTGTGTGTGTGTGCGTGCGTGCGTGCGTGCGTGCGTGCGTGAGAAATTTGAGACATTGTGAGGAATCGAGGATTTTTGAGTTAGGCTATTATCACTGGTATACAGTACAGTACAGACAGTTGTGTATGAACTTGGGGTCCTTGACATGGAAATGTTTGAGAACCACTGCAATATACAGTATGTGTTTGTACGCATGTACATGTGAATGAATGCTTGTTTACCCAAAAATGGCTCTGTATTCTGGAAGCTGGTAGTGCTGATAGCTGTAGTGCGGCTGAGTCCAGAGAAGGCTTTTTCTGCGATGTTAAAGAGCACTTTCTTCTTCTCCAGCGTACAGCTGGACGCTACCAGCAAACTGGAATTACTGGAAACACCAGGAGATACACAGCACACATCTCAAAAGAGTGCTACCACATTTTCAACCACAAATGTAATTTATTCAGTCTCTAAAATTCAGTCCCTTACATCTTATCTTATTTACCTTTTGGCTAATATGTCATGGAATCACACACATCACTCTTTTATAATTAGTTGTACGATGTTGCTTGCAGAAATGTATGCTAATATTACTACTTTCTTTTTTATTTGTGAAAATGCGTGAATTATTATTATTAGGACTTTTATTTCTATAAAATAATAATTGATTCTTATTTTTGCCAGCCCAAAATACGGATGCCAGGGTTAATTAGGTTAAAAATAGTTTTGGGTGGGGCGCCCGTTGGCCTAGCGGTCCAGGCGCATACCATATATAGGCTCTAATACAGTCTGACAGAGTGTCGCGAGTTTGAATCCCATTCCCAGTCCCGACAACCTTTGCTGCATGTCATTCCCCATCTCTCTCTCCCTGTTTCCTGTCTCGCTCTACTATACACTGTCAATAAAGCCCAAAATATTCCCAATTTATTTTTTATAATAATATTTTTTTGGATTAATGTCGATGTTCAAGTGTGTGCAAGTAGTGAAGAAATACTAAAGTAAACATGATTTACGATACTACTGGCTCCCTCCCCAACACCCCTCACCTGAGGGTGTCCTCTGAGATGGTCTGTAGGACACTGGTATCCAGGGAACACAGGTTGGGTCCCTTGACACAACTGAGCTCTGCACTGCCAAGACTGTTGCCCGCCTTAGTCAGATACTTGGAAATGATGGCCTTGGCCTTGATGGTGACAAAAAATGTGTTAGTGCCATATACATGTACTGCACACATTTACGAACACACATGCAAAAACGTGTAAATATAATCACAGCGCATTATGTTTTCTCACTTTTACACTGATTACACTGCCTGCCAGCCAGCCTGCCAGCCAGACAGACAGACAGACAGACAGACAGACAGACAGACAGACAGACAGACAGACAGACAGACAGACAAACAGACAGACAGACAGACGCTCTACCTCCTGAGCCACTGCCGCCCCATGTATATTTGTCAATAACACCATCAATCAATCAAAGATCATTTGTATACTTACCAGAGCTGAATCCCACTCCCCATCTGAAGAGTCCATTAAAGAACACAGTGTGTCAATCTGTGTGATGTTCCACATGCTGATGTCATCAGTAGTGGCGTTGCGTGACGCAGGCCCCAGCTCCTGGACTTTCTCTTCTGGGATGAACGACTCACTGACATAGGCCTGACGTTGTGGATAGAGACATATTAGTGGATAGAGACATATTAGACGGGACACCAGATCAGAAATGCAACTGGAATCACTTTATTTGCGATACCTGTTCATTCATGCAATACATTTACAAGACTTTTATCTCGGTGGTAATGTGGTCAGACAATATTAAATATTATGGTAAAAGGACAACAGCCTCACATGCAAGAATACAATGCAAAATACATTGGAAACAGACTTTCCAAATGTCTTCATGAAGTTATCATTTAATTGGATGAAATACGCCAGGCGCACAAGAAAATACCAATTGTTCACCACGGGGTTGTTGGGGGGAAATATTTATATATAATATATATTCTTTTACATTCATGGTGTAGCCCCTTTAAAATGTAAGCCATTTAACATCATCACAACACACTCACATGACTTGGTAGACATCACAGGGTGGCTTAACCTAAGAAATAAAATAAAAGTCCATGCATTATAATAATAATAATTATTATTATAATTACTATTATATTTTGCTGTACGTTTTTTAAGCTGTCATAAGACGCTCTACAGATGAGGTTACCTCTCTAGCGAGCAGAACCAGGTGGTGCAGGAACTCAGGAAAGTCTCCTTGAGACTGTGTAAGATGGTCAAACACTGCATGGATGATGACGTCTTTCTCTGGAGGAGTAGGCACCAGCAGCATCTCTGCAGTCTGCTTCGGAGTCAGGAGGTGTAGAACCTCCATCTGGACACGTTTAAGACAAGAGACAGACAGACAGACAGGACATAATAGGAGAGGGCAGGATATGAGATTTAACCACTGAAGCCCTATTTTATACGTAATCGAATTATAATGTCACACTCGCAAATCAGCTATTAAGTTTTTGAAAATCTTGCAATCCTGTGATGACATGCCCAAAATATACGCCAGGTTGAAAGGTTATTAAGTTACTGAAATTGTAGTGTCAAGTACAAACAATCAAATCAATGTTTTCAGTAAAAATGTTCAGATTGTCCACACTCACTCCAGAGAAGTCACGGTTGAGGTCATAGAAGTCTGTGATGGGGGCGAACATGGAGAAGAATCCAAAGTTCTCCTCCAGCCATTCTGCACTATGGCTGGATGAGGAGACACACTGAGGATCTGAAGATAAATACACAATAGTATAGTATTAGAATAGAGTAATGTTTTACTCAAAAATGTACCCTGAAAGCAACAGAAATTCCTGTACATCTGCAGACAAATGGTCCTCTGAGCTTGTCTCTAGCTATGGCTACTTGGTTCACTTACCGGACGTGTTGTGATGTAGCAAGAAGGAATGGATGAAGTGTTCGTACATCACTGGGCTGTGGTTGTGATCAGGATCCATGAGACGCATATGATGACTCAGGTCTTTTACTCTGGACCCAGCAATGCAAAGAAATGTATCATTATTCCGGGACTATTTTGTGTATTTCGACTATAAGTGTTTTCCAAACGTAGGGCCTTACTCTTGACCCATTTTTGGGTCACAGACCAGGTTTTATGAATTAAAGTAAGGTAAAGTAAATATCCTGCTTGTTTTTTGTTTTTTCAAAAATAAACAAAGTCCCACAATCTTTTTTTTTTTAAATCAACAGATTTTCAGAAATTAAAGAAAAGGAAAAGGAATACAAAAGATTTTCTGAAGATTTTAAGAAATACATTTTTTAAATATGCATACTTTATAATTCATAATGATTTTTCTTAAAAGTTTAGGTCTATGGACGTATTATGTGGCGTGTACATGCCAGCCAGCTCAGCTAGGGTCCAGTTCAGCAGGGTCTGGGTCAGAGTCATGCTTCCGATCTCGGATACATTTCTCTGGAGAGCAACAGATAGATAGGAATGTCAGGGTCATGTCAGGTTAGCAGATGTAATATGCATAATCATAATAAACTAGTCATATAAAAACAAGTAATTGGCTTCTCATATATGCATATAGTATATGTATGTACGCTGTATGTACCTCACGTGTGAGAGACACAAACTCAATGACGAGGCTCCCAACAGGCCTGAAAGCTCCCATCAACCCATTCACCACCTGCAAGTGTTTCAAAAAGAACAAAATAATATTGTTTAAGGTTATGAAGATTACCATCAACAATCTGGTAAAAGTGTAATTGGATGAAAGAAATGTATAATATTTAAAGCTATGCAACCTCTCTGAAGCTATTCTGTGGTGGTGATGGTGGTGAGTAGGGGCTATGTGAGGTGTATGTGTATCCGGGGGTGGAGGTGGGGGTGGGCCCAGGACCACCGGTCATCAAGCTGTGGAAGACCAGGCTGAGGGTCCCGTTGTCCAGGCCTGCAACCTCAGGCCTCAGTAGCAGCTCAGCCTTCTGTTCTGGAGACAGCAGGTGAAGAACCTCCAACTGCAACCCGGAAGACACGGAGAGAAGGAAGGTCAATTCATAGACAGTGTAGGGGAAGTTACTTTTAATTATTACACATGGCTTTCAATTAAAAGTAATCATCGTCTTCACTTGGACCACAATAACAAAGGGTGGGTGTAAAAATGTATCTGTCACCCCCCAGACGTTACGTTTCGCGTCCGGAGGAGCAAGCCGGTAATTCAAACTATACCGTTGACGTTTAATTGTTTTGTTTTCGGTTTTTTTATCCCAAGAGAACAGTCGAATAATGACTGTTACAAAAATATAAGCCTGTATTTGGCCTCCCAAAAGATGCATAACAAAGAGGCATCAAATAGAACAAATAGACCAATTCCAATATTTATTTTGTGAACGTGAACACAGCTTCTGAACCATTCCTTAGCTCCATGGTTACTGAACTAAATATTGGACCCAATCGTCACAAGACACACAATATATACAAGATTTTCATACTTTTTTTAGAGACACAAATGAGGAGGAAATCAACTTTGTTATTGACTTTTCTCTATCCCAGCAACACACTCTCGCGAGATTTGGGAAGATATCTGAAGGGTCCATCTGCAGTCTGACGGACAAGAAATAGAGGGCGCTGTCCCTTATTTATTTTTTTTAACTCTATGCTCTTCATCAATCATTATGGACATATTAAACATTAAATTAAACGTGTGTTCCGATGCTCAATAATATAATTTTCCATTATTAACTGTCTTGGTTGATGGGGTATGATTTGGGAATCATGACATTTTGCTAAACATTTGTGGTAAAATATATACCATATAAATAAAAGGCCCTGTTACAATGTTGAGCAGAAACAGGAGCACATCTAGCATAAGACTAGAATTTTCACAATTCAGGGCAATTGCAAAGTGTGGTTGCGCCGACGCAGAGTTCTGGGTTGCGGCCATGGGGGTCCAAGGAATCCATCGTCACATAGCAGTGACGTTGCAAATACAAGTTGCAAATACTCAGAAGACATTTCACGTTTTCCTTATATTATGATGTCATGTTTTGTGAGTATAAGATTCAGCACCTATTTTCCCCAGCCTGATAATAGATATTAAATACTTTGTAATGTACTTGGGAATGTCTCACCATATAATACATGTGGAACCATTACGATACATGTCGACCTGGCTAGTAGCTGGGTTGAAGCCATACCATTTTGTATATTGTAAAATAGATACTCCCCAGGATATCAGGCACATCAATGTTACTGAATGGCGTCAATACCACAATGAAAAACTATTGTTTAGCCTACATTGGGACAGACTTGTCATCACCAGCCAGGAGTTTTGGTTAAGCTCTAATGTCTACATTATGTAGATTGCTTCACAGTTTTACACACAGTAGAGGGATTGAAGTCCATTTTGTCCAGCAGGCAGAGATTATAGTCTGACAACACTTTCAATTACAAGCTTTGACTTTTGCATGGATCAAACCGTTAAGTGGATAAGTTGGTCAAATAAATTAAAACACCAGATTGTAGAAGGCAAAAAATATTGTCAGTTAAACAAACAACTTTTGTGTATTATGTTCATATGTGTATGGGCTTAGGTATTAAGAGATGTTACATTCCAAAGTTTCACTTTTTGTTCAGCTTTAGTAGTGAAGAACCCTTCTGATTATGAATAGTAATTAAAAAAAAAAAAAAACACACATCTGTATTCATTGTAAATGTTAAATACATGTGACTAAATACATTACCAAACATAGATTCACTTTTCAAACACATGGTAAAAAGAATAATAAGTAGAGACAAAGCAGAGCAGATATAGTTTAAAGTATTTATTAACACAATTGTATTATTGGTACCTTTACTGTAAGCAACACCATCAATATATTTGGTATAATGTCCTATCAATTATTGTTATTATAGTTGTTGTTATTATGATTATATATGTAATAATAGTATGGTTATATTTTATGATTCTATATATAGGTTAATTATAGTTATTAGTGATAATTATACAATTATATATTATGCTAACTATTACAATGCCTGTAAACAGTTTATTATTGACAGATATATTGTTGATGCTATAATGATTATTATTACTACTATTACTGTTATTATCCAAAATTATATTCTAACGTTTAAGTAAATTCAATATTTTCCAGGGTGAAGCAAAAAACCCGCCTCCTATTTCAGCCAATTTAGGAGTGCACGGGGAAAAAATTCTTGCACCGACCCATTTGTTAAAAAAGGGGATCAAGCAAGCTCCTGGTAAATATATTAATATATTATTAAACAACATGTAACATTCTGAAAAATAGGTACAAATTGTAGGGCTGCAACTATATTGATTAAGTTAATTATCTCAAAGTGTATTTTGTAGATATCTAATTTTGTATTTATCAATGAATCAATGTGTAACATTTTCCATAATTATTTTGGGATTACATTTATTAGTTTAATTAAGAAATTAAGTCCTATTTTAATAAGTGTATATTGGCTGTTTGAATAAAATTAAATTTTTTGTCAAAATGAATTACAAAATAATTTAGTCCTAATAAGTGTTACAGTCTTACAGCCCTAAAAACAAATGGTGAGTTAAACATTTACAACATGCACATGTAAATATAAGGTAGTGGGTCATGAAAAGGCAGTATACAATCCAAAATAGTTTGTTATGCATTTGTTAGAATTGATTATTTCATGTGTGAGTTTGTTATTAAATTCAGGGATGGCCAATATTGTGTTATAGAAATTGGGTACTACCGGTTCACGAGCCACAACATAAATGGAATGCAATTATCTTAGAAATATGACAATTATTCACAAAGAACATTCCTGAAAAGTAGAAAAAGGTTAAAGGCAAAAAAAATGTCAGTGCTGGACGGCTTCTGAAAAACAGGGAAACAAGTGTTAGTGTTCTTTTCAAGCAAATGCTTCACAATCAATAGTTATGAAAAAAGACAAAACAATGCTTCAATATGAATAAGACAAAACAATGCTATAATATGAATAAGGCAAAACAATGCTACAATATGAATAATACTGTGATTTATGCCTTGATTTCATGGATTTATTTTTGTTTTTGTGGCATTCCTAAGACAATAATTTGATGACCGTGTGTATTTCCGGTAGGAGACACAAATAATCTACTTCGTGTCTCCTACCGGATACATTAGCTGGTAGGAGACGGGAATCAAATTATTGGCTTAGGAATGCGAAAAAAACAAAAAATAATCCATGGATTCAAGGCTTCATAGGGTGTGCAATTGATAGAAAATAAGTAATTTTTTGGGTGAACTCCTCCTTTAAACACTGGCCCTGGAATGACCCAAAGACACTTAGGCACACAGAAGTGAGTATGTTTGTATGCCAGGTACTTATTAAAGCATACTTTCAAATGGAAACGAATATACTAAATAATACATTGCATCCACGACGTGAAAACACAGCAACTATACCAGTTAACTACACCACTGTACCAGTATGCAAACACAGTCTTACTTAAGTAGGGGTGCGACTGCTATTATACTGCTTCTGGGTGAATACAGTAACTGCCTTTAAAACTAAATTGTGATTTTGAGAGACCAATTTCATCCAATCAGGAGAGAGAACAGGACACATCCTATACAATCAAGTTGTTGATTATGGTTGGATGAAATTGCCAACACACCCTTATTTTTCTGTTTAAAAAGGACCTACAGAGACAGGCTGTTCCCTGTTACTAAACAAACACAAAGCAATGATGGCTATCAGCATATAGCTTTCTATAAACTGGACAATAGCAAAGAAACAGTGCCAAGATCCATCTTGAAAACTGTCATATTGTGCTGAAATATTGGCCACATATGGATAACCACACCTCTAATCACCCCCCTATTATCACCTTTCAGTCAGCTGACTCGTCCACGCATTTATCTCCTCCAGGCTGGATTACTGCAATGCACTACTCATCGGGATCCCTAACAAGAGCCTCCAAAGGCTCCAATACATCCAAATCAGCGCTGCTAGGGTCCTGATGAGAGTGCGGAAATATGACCATATCACACCCACCCTCCGCTCACTTCACTGGCTCCCCATCTCCTTCAGGACCGAATACAAGATTTCCCTTCTCACCCATCAGTGCATTTACGGCAACACCCCCCCCCCCCCCCCCCCACCTCAAAGAACTCCTCACCCCAAAACCTGCCACCCGAAGCCTCCGCTCCAACAACACCAACCTTCTTGTTGTCCCTGACACCAACCTCCGCACCATGGGCGACCGGGCCTTCTGTCACACAGCCCCATGTCTGTGGAATGCCCTCCCAGACCACATGAGAGCGCCACAGTCCACTGATGCTTTTAAAAATGGACTTTTTAAAAAAAGCATTTTTCATGGACTTTGTTTGTTTTTCGTATTGAGTTTTAATTTCTAAAAGTTGGCCCTTTAGTTTAGCCTGGTTGGGTCTATTGTAATTGTTTTGTTGCCTATGCTGTTTTTATGCTCTGCTTTTAATCTGTAGCACTCTGACATCCGTGAGAATGTAAAGTGCGTTATAAATAAAATGTATTATTATTATTATTATTAGCTGACAACTATAGAAAATGTAAGCAACATATACTTGTCACCTGAATACCAGTGGTTCTCAAACTATTGTAATGTCAAAGAGCTTCCATTTTTTAGCCTATGCATTAAACCACAGACCCCCACAACCTAGTATTTGACTCCAAGACAATGTCAATAAGCCAACATTAGATAGTTACACACCTTGCAGTAGGCCTGGGATGGTGTGTCTGTCACCTGGGTCCGCAGCAGGAGCTGTAAAAAAAAGAAATACAATATTTTAGACACAAAGCTATGAAAGTACATGCATATCAATAGACAATAGCAGATCTACAAGCTGACAAGTGTCCAACAAGCTGACAAGTGAGCTTGTAAGCCTACAAGCTCACAACATGTTGCATTGTGAGCTTGTAGATCTGCCATTTTCAAATAGCCAAAGTTTAAATGGGGCTGAAGTGGTTAATGTACCCTAAGTTTTTTTAAACAATAACCAACATCTACAAAGTAACTAAAGTTTTCTAACAATTGTAGTGGATTAAAAGTACAATATTTGCCTCTCAGCTGTAGTGGTACAGTATTTTTCTATGCAAACTGATACAGTAAAAATCACTGTTTTTGCTGGCAGCAGTGGCACACTATTACACTGTTCATATGGCAGTCAAAGAGTTAAGCTACAGAGTATATATATTGGCAATGCCTCCTTAAAAACGGACAATGGACTGACCACAAGAAAATGTCCATATGCTAACATTAGATAGTTAGATCTAAAAGGTTTTGATTTGCACATGTGTCATGTTATGTTAAACAAACCTTGCAGTAGTGCAGTCTGGGACGGTCCCCTCAGTCCACAGCTGTGTTGGCCAAGATATCAGATCCAGTGTACAGCCACGCCACAGCTGAAAATGTCAAGCAAAAATACTGTATTTTAGACACAAATATATATTTGTCACTATATAAATATAGTGACAATAGCAGATCTACAAGTTCCCAAGTTATCTACAAGCATTTTTTTTTCATAAATCAAGGCTATTGAACACCCTTTAGGTCTGTGTAAAATATCAAAACATTTGAACCAATGAAAAGTATTAAAAAGCGCCTCTGACGAAAACTCCCAACTCCATTGGATCCTCAAACTGTCCGTCAAAAACAAACAACTCCCCCCTCTCCTCTACAGCGCTGCTTTTCAACAGCATGAGCAGTAGAGCGCGTTGCGCAGTGAACGAGGAGGAGGACCACGTAAACAAGCTCCCCGTAGTCTGTTAAAACTATGCAGTGTACCTGTTTATCAAAC
This sequence comes from Gymnoscopelus microlampas, assembly GCF_963454915.1. Classification (NCBI taxonomy): domain Eukaryota; kingdom Metazoa; phylum Chordata; class Actinopteri; order Myctophiformes; family Myctophidae; genus Gymnoscopelus; species Gymnoscopelus microlampas. Next base: position 42,444,086 of record NC_139947.1, on the reverse strand, counting down.
TTAGCACACAGAAATGCTATGAACGCCTTTCTTCTTGTCACATTGCTCTCCTCATTAAACACTTAATAGATTTTAGAAATATAATTACTTGTTTTCATAACATTAGCGTTAATGTTATGAAAACAAGTAATTATATTTCTAAAATCTATTAAGTGTTTAATGAGGAGAGCAATGTGACAAGAAGAAAGGCGTTCATAGCATTTCTGTCGCGCTATTCTACTACCTCTTTGCAGAAGTTATTGTAATATTTAAAGTCCTGTTTATTATTGTAGGCCTATATAATAAGTGGCATGAAGCGTCAGGGCATTAATTCACACGTTGTTGTGATGCATTGTGAGCTTGGAGATCCATTGTTAGCTTTTGAGAATTTGTACCCTTTTGAAACCTGTCCCTCAGCAGCGAGTGGAGCTACTGTTGTTTGGACACCTAACTCCACTTCAGCTTGATTAAACTGCTAACTCCACTTGCGCTGGGTAAAGTGTTGATTTACCCGCGATTTGGTTAAAGTGTTGATAATATAATTACACATGCAAGTATCTGACAATATATAAAGTCACTATACCAACTTTGATGAGGCAGTATTGCTTTGTTTTAAAAATATAAGGTTTTCTTCATTTCCTGAAAAACGTATATTTTGTTTTTGCGTTTCCTGAACAATGAGCGTTTCGGAGTTAGCAGTTTCTGGCTGGACAGCAGAGATATATATGTGTATATATGTGTATATATATGTATATATATATATATATATATATATATATATATATATATATATATATATATATATATATATATATATATAGTATAGTATAGTATGTATACACACACACATTATACTAAAACAATAGTGTATTTAACTTTGGGGAATAAAATAAATATATGTTGAACTATGCTCTGAGAGCGGAGCGTCTCAGAGCAGAGCGTCTCAGAGCAGAGCGGAGCGGAGCGTCTCAGAGCAGAGCGTCTCAGAGCGGAGCGGAGCAGAGCGTCTCAGAGCGGAGCGTCTCAGAGCGGAGCAGAGCGTCTCAGAGTGGAGCGTCTCAGAGCGGAGCGGAGCAGAGCGTCTCAGAGCGGAGCATCTCAGAGCGGAGCGGAGCAGAGCGTCTCAGAGCGGAGCGGAGCAGGGCGTCTCACAGCAGAGCGAAGCGGAGCAGAGCGTCTCAGAGCGGAGCGGAGCAGAGCGTCTCAGAGCAGAGCGGAGCGTCTCAGAGCGGAGCGGAGCGTCTCAGAGCAGAGCGTCTCAGAGCGGAGCGGAGCAGAGCGTCTCAGAGCGGAGCGTCTCAGAGCGGAGCGGAGCAGAGCGGAGCGGAGCAGAGCGGAGCAGAGCGTCTCGGAGCGGAGCGGAGCAGAGCGTCTCAGAGCGGAGCGGAGCAGAGCGTCTCAGAGCGGAGCGGAGCATCTCAGAGCGGAGCGGAGCAGAGCGTCTCAGAGCAGAGCGTCTCAGAGCGGAGCGTCTCAGAGCAGAGCGTCTCAGAGCGGAGCGGAGCAGAGCGTCTCAGAGCGGAGCGTCTCGGAGCGGAGCAGAGCGTCTCAGAGCGGAGCGTCTCAGAGCGGAGCGTCTCAGAGCATCTCAGAGCGGAGCGGAGCAGAGCGTCTCAGAGCGGAGCGGAGCAGAGCGTCTCAGAGCGGAGCGTCTCAGAGCGGAGCGGAGCGGAGCGTCTCAGAGCAGAGCGGAGCAGAGCGTCTCAGAGCGGAGCGGAGCAGAGCGTCTCAGAGCAGAGCATCTCAGAGCGGAGCGGAGCAGAGCGTCTCAGAGCGGAGCGTCTCAGAGCAGAGCGGAGCGGAGCGTCTCAGAGCGGAGCGTCTCAGAGCGTCTCAGAGCGGAGCATCTCAGAGCGGAGCGGAGCAGAGCGTCTCAGAGCGGAGCGTCTCAGAGCAGAGCGTCTCAGAGCAGAGCGGAGCGGAGCGTCTCAGAGCGTCTCAGAGCGTCTCAGAGCAGAGCGGAGCAGAGCGTCTCAGAGCAGAGCGGAGCATCTCAGAGCGGAGCGGAGCAGAGCGTCTCAGAGCGGAGCAGTCTCAGAGCGGAGCGTCTCAGAGCGGAGCGTCGCAGAGCGTCTCAGAGCGGAGCAGAGCAGAGCGTCTCAGAGCGGAGCGTCTCAGAGCAGAGCGTCTCAGAGCGGAGCAGAGCAGAGCGTCTCAGAGCGGAGCAGAGCGTCTCAGAGCAGAGCGGAGCGGAGCAGAGCGTCTCAGAGCAGAGCGTCTCAGAGCGGAGCAGAGCAGAGCGTCTCAGAGCGGAGCAGAGCGTCTCAGAGCGGAGCAGAGCGTCTCAGAGCGGAGCGTCTCAGAGCGGAGCAGAGCAGAGCGTCTCAGAGCAGAGCGTCTCAGAGCGGAGCGTCTCAGAGCGGAGCAGAGCAGAGTGTCTCAGAGCGGAGCGTCTCAGAGCGTCTCAGAGCGGAGCAGTCTCAGAGCGGAGCGTCTCAGAGCGGAGCGTCTCAGAGCGGAGCAGAGCAGAGCGTCTCAGAGCGGAGCAGAGCGTCTCAGAGCGGAGCGTCTCAGAGCGGAGCAGAGCGTCTCAGAGCGGAGCAGAGCGTCTCAGAGCAGAGCGGAGCGTCTCAGAGCGGAGCGGAGCAGAGCGTCTCAGAGCAGAGCGTCTCAGAGCGGAGCAGAGCAGAGCGTCTCAGAGCGGAGCAGAGCAGAGCGTCTCAGAGCGGAGCAGAGCGTCTCAGAGCAGAGCGGAGCATCTCAGAGCGGAGCGGAGCAGAGCGTCTCAGAGCGGAGCGGAGCAGAGCGTCTCAGAGCAGAGCGGAGCGTCTCAGAGCGGAGCGGAGCAGAGCGTCTCAGAGCGGAGCGGAGCAGAGCGTCTCAGAGCGGAGCGTCTCAGAGCAGAGCGTCTCAGAGCAGAGCGTCTCAGAGCAGAGCGTCTCAGAGCGGAGCGTCTCAGAGCAGAGCGTCTCAGAGCGGAGCGGAGCAGAGCGTCTCAGAGCGGAGCGGAGCAGAGCGTCTCAGAGCGGAGCGTCTCAGAGCAGAGCGTCTCAGAGCGGAGCGGAGCAGAGCGTCTCAGAGCAGAGCGTCTCAGAGCAGAGCGTCTCAGAGCAGAGCAGTCTCAGAGCAGAGCAGTCTCAGAGCGGAGCGGAGCGTCTCAGAGCGGAGCGGAGCAGAGCGTCTCAGAGCGGAGCGGAGCAGAGCGTCTCAGAGCGGAGCGGAGCGTCTCAGAGCGGAGCGGAGCAGAGCGTCTCAGAGCGGAGCGTCTCAGAGCGTCTCAGAGCGGAGCGTCTCAGAGCGTCTCAGAGCAGAGCGTCTCAGAGCGGAGCGTCTCAGAGCGGAGCGTCTCAGAGCAGAGCGTCTCAGAGCAGAGCGTCTCAGAGCGGAGCAGTCTCAGAGCGGAGCGTCTCAGAGCGGAGCGTCTCAGAGCAGAGCGTCTCAGAGCGGAGCGTCTCAGAGCGGAGCAGAGCGTCTCAGAGCAGAGCGGAGCGTCTCAGAGCGGAGCGTCTCAGAGCAGAGCGTCTCAGAGCAGAGCGTCTCAGAGCAGAGCATCTCAGAGCGGAGCAGAGCGTCTCAGAGCGGAGCGTCTCAGAGCGGAGCGTCTCAGAGCAGAGCGGAGCAGAGCGTCTCAGAGCAGAGCGGAGCATCTCAGAGCGGAGCGGAGCAGAGCGTCTCAGAGCGGAGCAGTCTCAGAGCGGAGCGTCTCAGAGCGGAGCGTCGCAGAGCGTCTCAGAGCGGAGCAGAGCAGAGCGTCTCAGAGCGGAGCGTCTCAGAGCAGAGCGTCTCAGAGCGGAGCAGAGCAGAGCGTCTCAGAGCGGAGCAGAGCGTCTCAGAGCAGAGCGGAGCGGAGCAGAGCGTCTCAGAGCAGAGCGTCTCAGAGCGGAGCAGAGCAGAGCGTCTCAGAGCGGAGCAGAGCGTCTCAGAGCGGAGCAGAGCGTCTCAGAGCGGAGCGTCTCAGAGCGGAGCAGAGCAGAGCGTCTCAGAGCAGAGCGTCTCAGAGCGGAGCGTCTCAGAGCGGAGCAGAGCAGAGCGTCTCAGAGCGGAGCGTCTCAGAGCGTCTCAGAGCGGAGCAGTCTCAGAGCGGAGCGTCTCAGAGCGGAGCGTCTCAGAGCGGAGCAGAGCAGAGCGTCTCAGAGCGGAGCAGAGCAGAGCGTCTCAGAGCGGAGCAGAGCGTCTCAGAGCGGAGCGTCTCAGAGCGGAGCAGAGCGTCTCAGAGCGGAGCAGAGCGTCTCAGAGCAGAGCGGAGCGTCTCAGAGCGGAGCGGAGCAGAGCGTCTCAGAGCAGAGCGTCTCAGAGCGGAGCAGAGCAGAGCGTCTCAGAGCGGAGCAGAGCGTCTCAGAGCAGAGCGGAGCATCTCAGAGCGGAGCGGAGCAGAGCGTCTCAGAGCGGAGCGGAGCAGAGCGTCTCAGAGCGGAGCGTCTCAGAGCAGAGCGTCTCAGAGCGGAGCGTCTCAGAGCGGAGCGTCTCAGAGCAGAGCGTCTCAGAGCAGAGCGTCTCAGAGCGGAGCAGTCTCAGAGCGGAGCGTCTCAGAGCGGAGCGTCTCAGAGCGTCTCAGAGCAGAGCGTCTCAGAGCTAGGGATGGAGCTCGTTAATTTTTATTGATAATGAGCACCTTATCGAGCCTGCTTATCGAACCGAGCTTTTATCGAGCCCACTATCGATCTTTTTCTATTATTAAAAAAAAAGACGTGAGACGAAAAATTCTGAACAGAACCGGTATCTTTTTTTATTGGCCAGTTGTGACAGTGAGTTTGTGGCTGACCACTATCTAAAATTAAATGAAGATGACAAAAGTTAAAAATATTTTTGCCTATCATTAAAACAACCATTCATATAATGTGCAATAAGTGTTAAATGGCTTTATATTATGAATAGTACTGTAATAATTACTATAACATCTCCATGTCTCTTCAACTTTTTATAAACAAAAAATGCATAGTTATTTTTTCTATACTTTTTTCTTTGTTTTAACCAAAATATATCACTTGCACTACATTTTACTAGGGCCTTCAAATACAGTACTTTTCTAACAGACAGAAGGCAAGTGACCTTTTTACTTTTGGAAAATAATATTGAAGAAACGGTTAATGTGTGTACTGTCACTTTAAAAGCGCAATGTATACTTCATCCTACGACGGTGTCACGCACCAAACATAGCCGATCTCCAAGCTCACACTGCGTCTGTTCGCACCACGTTGTGAGCTTGTATATCTGCCAATTTCGGCAACGATAGACTGAGGGACGGACACGCTCAAGGAACACTAGTTATTCATTCACAGGGAGATCCTAAACGGATTATTATCAATTGGATTATTGAAATTGTCAACGGAGACTTGCTACCTTGGGTAGAAGTGGACGAGTGAAACTTTTGAGCGTTTCACTCGTTGACGCCATTGTTTCACCGCTGCACCGCACATGTAAACACAACGTCGCAACCCGAGTGTACAAATGGAACCAAATGGACGCTTACAGCCCCCTTAAAATAGTGATGTAGTGAGCCAATAAAATTCATCTTCCTTGTTTCCCCGGGCAGCGCTGTTTGGCACAACTTCAGCAGCTATCAATACACTTTTAGACCAACATGTTTGTGCCAGCGTGGGTGATTAGATTTATTTCTTGACCGCCTCTTGTTTTGATAGTTTAGACATGACGTCATGGGCCGCTACACTCGATAACAGGCTCGACAAGCCTAAAGCTTATCAAAAACCGGGTCTCGATAAATTCATGCCCGGGTATATAATGGACCCGGTTTTCGAGCTCCATCCCTACTCAGAGCGGAGCGTCTCAGAGCAGAGCGTCTCAGAGCGGAGCGTCTCAGAGCAGAGCGTCTCAGAGCGGAGCAGAGCGGAGCGTCTCAGAGCGGAGCGGAGCAGAGCGTCTCAGAGCAAAGCGGAGCAGAGCAGAGCGTCTCAGAGCGGAGCGTCTCAGAGCAGAGCGGAGCGTCTCAGAGCGGAGCGGAGCGTCTCAGAGCGGAGCGGAGCAGAGCGTCTCAGAGCAGAGCGTCTCAGAGCGGAGTGGAGCAGAGCGTCTCAGAGCGGAGCGTCTCAGAGCGGAGCGTCTCAGAGCAGAGCATCTCAGAGCGGAGCAGAGCGTCTCAGAGCGGAGCAGTCTCAGAGCGGAGCGTCTCAGAGCGGAGCAGAGCGTCTCAGAGCAGAGCGTCTCAGAGCAGAGCGTCTCAGAGCGGAGCGGAGCAGAGCGGAGCGTCTCAGAGCGGAGCGTCTCAGAGCGGAGCGTCTCAGAGCGGAGCGTCTCAGAGCAGAGCGTCTCAGAGCGGAGCGTCTCAGAGCGGAGCGTCTCAGAGCAGAGCGTCTCAGAGCGGAGCAGTCTCGGAGCGGAGCGTCTCGGAGCAGAGCGTCTCAGAGCAGAGCGTCTCAGAGCGGAGCGTCTCAGAGCGGAGCAGAGCAGAGCATCTCAGAGCGTCTCAGAGCGGAGCGTCTCAGAGCAGAGCGGAGCAGAGCGTCTCAGAGCAGAGCGGAGCATCTCAGAGCGGAGCGGAGCGTCTCAGAGCGGAGCAGTCTCAGAGCGGAGCGTCTCAGAGCGGAGCGGAGCAGAGCGGAGCGTCTCAGAGCAGAGCGTCTCAGAGCGGAGCAGAGCAGAGCGTCTCAGAGCAGAGCGGAGCAGAGCGTCTCAGAGCAGAGCGGAGCAGAGCAGAGCGTCTCAGAGCGGAGCAGTCTCAGAGCGGAGCGTCTCAGAGCGGAGCGTCTCAGAGCGGAGCGTCTCAGAGCAGAGCGTCTCAGAGCGGAGCAGAGCAGAGCGTCTCAGAGCGGAGCAGAGCGTCTCAGAGCGGAGCGTCTCAGAGCGGAGCAGAGCGTCTCAGAGCAGAGCGGAGCGTCTCAGAGCGGAGCGGAGCAGAGCGTCTCAGAGCAGAGCGTCTCAGAGCGGAGCAGAGCAGAGCATCTCAGAGCGGAGCGGAGCAGAGCAGAGCGTCTCAGAGCAGAGCGTCTCAGAGCGGAGCGTCTCAGAGCAGAGCGTCTCAGGCAGAGCGTCTCAGAGCGGAGCAGAGCGTCTCAGAGCGGAGCAGTCTCAGAGCAGAGCGTCTCAGAGCGTCTCAGAGCGGAGCGTCTCAGAGCGTCTCAGAGCGGAGCGTCTCAGAGCAGAGCGTCTCAGAGCGGAGCGTCTCAGAGCGGAGCGTCTCAGAGCAGAGCGTCTAAGAGTAGAGCGTCTCAGAGCAGAGCAGTCTCAGAGCAGAGCAGTCTCAGAGCGGAGCGGAGCATCTCAGAGCGGAGCGGAGCAGAGCGTCTCAGAGCGGAGCGGAGCAGAGCGTCTCAGAGCAGAGCGGAGCGTCTCAGAGCGGAGCGGAGCAGAGCGTCTCAGAGCGGAGCGTCTCAGAGCGGAGCGTCTCAGAGCAGAGCGTCTCAGAGCAGAGCGTCTCAGAGCAGAGCGTCTCAGAGCAGAGCGTCTCAGAGCAGAGCAGAGCAGAGCGGAGCAGAGCGTCTCAGAGCGGAGCGTCTCAGAGCAGAGCGTCTCAGAGCGGAGCGGAGCAGAGCGTCTCAGAGCAGAGCGTCTCAGAGCAGAGCGTCTCAGAGCAGAGCAGTCTCAGAGCAGAGCAGTCTCAGAGCGGAGCGGAGCGTCTCAGAGCGGAGCGGAGCAGAGCGTCTCAGAGCGGAGCGGAGCGTCTCAGAGCGGAGCGTCTCAGAGTGGAGCAGAGCGTCTCAGAGCAGAGCGGAGCGTCTCAGAGCGGAGCGGAGCGGAGCGTCTCAGAGCAGAGCGTCTCAGAGCGGAGCGTCTCAGAGCAGAGCGTCTCAGAGCGGAGCAGAGCGGAGCGTCTCAGAGCGGAGCGGAGCAGAGCGTCTCAGAGCAAAGCGGAGCAGAGCAGAGCGTCTCAGAGCGGAGCGTCTCAGAGCAGAGCGGAGCGTCTCAGAGCGGAGCGGAGCGTCTCAGAGCGGAGCGGAGCAGAGCGTCTCAGAGCAGAGCGTCTCAGAGCGGAGTGGAGCAGAGCGTCTCAGAGCGGAGCGTCTCAGAGCGGAGCGTCTCAGAGCAAAGCATCTCAGAGCGGAGCAGAGCGTCTCAGAGCGGAGCAGTCTCAGAGCGGAGCGTCTCAGAGCGGAGCAGAGCGTCTCAGAGCAGAGCGTCTCAGAGCAGAGCGTCTCAGAGCGGAGCGGAGCAGAGCGGAGCGTCTCAGAGCGGAGCGTCTCAGAGCGGAGCGTCTCAGAGCGGAGCGTCTCAGAGCAGAGCGTCTCAGAGCGGAGCGTCTCAGAGCGGAGCGTCTCAGAGCAGAGCGTCTCAGAGCGGAGCAGTCTCGGAGCGGAGCGTCTCGGAGCAGAGCGTCTCAGAGCAGAGCGTCTCAGAGCAGAGCGTCTCAGAGCGGAGCAGAGCAGAGCATCTCAGAGCGGAGCAGAGCGTCTCAGAGCGGAGCGTCTCAGAGCGGAGCGTCTCAGAGCAGAGCGGAGCAGAGCGTCTCAGAGCAGAGCGGAGCATCTCAGAGCGGAGCGGAGCGTCTCAGAGCGGAGCAGTCTCAGAGCGGAGCGTCTCAGAGCGGAGCGTCTCAGAGCAGAGCGTCTCAGAGCGGAGCAGAGCAGAGCGTCTCAGAGCAGAGCGGAGCAGAGCGTCTCAGAGCAGAGCGGAGCAGAGCAGAGCGTCTCAGAGCGGAGCAGTCTCAGAGCGGAGCGTCTCAGAGCGGAGCGTCTCAGAGCGGAGCGTCTCAGAGCAGAGCGTCTCAGAGCGGAGCAGAGCAGAGCGTCTCAGAGCGGAGCAGAGCGTCTCAGAGCGGAGCGTCTCAGAGCGGAGCAGAGCGTCTCAGAGCAGAGCGGAGCGTCTCAGAGCGGAGCGGAGCAGAGCGTCTCAGAGCAGAGCGTCTCAGAGCGGAGCAGAGCAGAGCATCTCAGAGCGGAGCGGAGCAGAGCGTCTCAGAGCAGAGCGTCTCAGAGCGGAGCGTCTCAGAGCAGAGCGTCTCAGGCAGAGCGTCTCAGAGCGGAGCAGAGCGTCTCAGAGCGGAGCAGTCTCAGAGCAGAGCGTCTCAGAGCGTCTCAGAGCGGAGCGTCTCAGAGCGTCTCAGAGCGGAGCGTCTCAGAGCAGAGCGTCTCAGAGCGGAGCGTCTCAGAGCGGAGCGTCTCAGAGCAGAGCGTCTAAGAGTAGAGCGTCTCAGAGCAGAGCAGTCTCAGAGCAGAGCAGTCTCAGAGCGGAGCGGAGCATCTCAGAGCGGAGCGGAGCAGAGCGTCTCAGAGCGGAGCGGAGCAGAGCGTCTCAGAGCAGAGCGGAGCGTCTCAGAGCGGAGCGGAGCAGAGCGTCTCAGAGCGGAGCGTCTCAGAGCGGAGCGTCTCAGAGCAGAGCGTCTCAGAGCAGAGCGTCTCAGAGCAGAGCGTCTCAGAGCAGAGCGTCTCAGAGCAGAGCGTCTCAGAGCAGAGCAGAGCAGAGCGGAGCAGAGCGTCTCAGAGCGGAGCGTCTCAGAGCAGAGCGTCTCAGAGCGGAGCGGAGCAGAGCGTCTCAGAGCAGAGCGTCTCAGAGCAGAGCGTCTCAGAGCAGAGCAGTCTCAGAGCAGAGCAGTCTCAGAGCGGAGCGGAGCGTCTCAGAGCGGAGCGGAGCAGAGCGTCTCAGAGCGGAGCGGAGCGTCTCAGAGCGGAGCGTCTCAGAGTGGAGCAGAGCGTCTCAGAGCAGAGCGGAGCGTCTCAGAGCGGAGCGGAGCAGAGCGTCTCAGAGCAGAGCGTCTCAGAGCGGAGCAGAGCAGAGCATCTCAGAGCGGAGCGGAGCGGAGCAGAGCGGAGCGGAGCAGAGCGTCTCAGAGCGGAGCGGAGCAGAGCGTCTCAGAGCAGAGCGGAGCGTCTCAGAGCGGAGCGGAGCAGAGCGTCTCAGAGCGGAGCGTCTCAGAGCGGAGCGTCTCAGAGCAGAGCGTCTCAGAGCGGAGCGGAGCAGAGCGTCTCAGAGCAGAGCGTCTCAGAGCAGAGCGTCTCAGAGCAGAGCAGTCTCAGAGCAGAGCAGTCTCAGAGCGGAGCGGAGCGTCTCAGAGCGGAGCGGAGCAGAGCGTCTCAGAGCGGAGCGGAGCGTCTCAGAGCGGAGCGTCTCAGAGTGGAGCAGAGCGTCTCAGAGCAGAGCGGAGCGTCTCAGAGCGGAGCGGAGCAGAGCGTCTCAGAGCAGAGCGTCTCAGAGCGGAGCAGAGCAGAGCATCTCAGAGCGGAGCGGAGCGGAGCAGAGCAGAGCGTCTCAGAGCAGAGCGTCTCAGAGCGGAGCGTCTCAGAGCAGAGCGTCTCAGAGCAGAGCGTCTCAGAGCGGAGCAGAGCGTCTCAGAGCGGAGCAGTCTCAGAGCAGAGCGTCTCAGAGCGTCTCAGAGCGGAGCGTCTCAGAGCGTCTCAGAGCGGAGCGTCTCAGAGCAGAGCGTCTCAGAGCGGAGCGTCTCAGAGCGGAGCGTCTCAGAGCAGAGCGTCTAAGAGTAGAGCGTCTCAGAGCAGAGCAGTCTCAGAGCAGAGTCTCAGAGCAGAGCAGTCTCAGAGCAGAGCAGTCTCAGAGCGGAGCGGAGCAGAGCGTCTCAGAGCGGAGCGGAGCAGAGCGTCTCAGAGCGGAGCGTCTCAGAGCAGAGCGGAGCAGAGCGTCTCAGAGCAGAGCGGAGCATCTCAGAGCGGAGCGGAGCAGAGCGTCTCAGAGCGGAGCAGTCTCAGAGCGGAGCGTCTCAGAGCGGAGCGTCGCAGAGCGGAGCGTCTCAGAGCAGAGCGTCTCAGAGCGGAGCAGAGCAGAGCGTCTCAGAGCGGAGCGTCTCAGAGCAGAGCGTCTCAGAGCGGAGCAGAGCGTCTCAGAGCAGAGCGTCTCAGAGCGGAAGAGAGCGTCTCAGAGCGGAGCGTCTCAGAGCGGAGCAGAGCGTCTCAGAGCAGAGCGGAGCGGAGCAGAGCGTCTCAGAGCAGAGCGTCTCAGAGCGGAGCGTCTCAGAGCAGAGCGGAGCAGAGCGTCTCAGAGCAGAGCGGAGCAGAGCGTCTCAGAGCAGAGCGTCTCAGAGCGGAGCGGAGCAGAGCGGAGCAGAGCGTCTCAGAGCGGAGCGTCTCAGAGCAGAGCGTCTCAGAGCGGAGCGTCTCAGAGCGGAGCGTCTCAGAGCAGAGCGTCTCAGAGCAGAGCGTCTCAGAGCGGAGCAGTCTCAGAGCGGAGCGTCTCAGAGCGGAGCGGAGCAGAGCGTCTCAAAGCAGAGCGTCTCAGAGCGGAGCGTCTCAGAGCAGAGCGTCTCAGAGCGGAGCGGAGCAGAGCAGAGCGTCTCAGAGCGGAGCGTCTCAGAGCGGAGCGTCTCAGAGCAGAGCGTCTCAGAGCAGAGCGTCTCAGAGCAGAGCGTCTCAGAGCGGAGCGGAGCAGAGCGTCTCAGAGCGGAGCAGAGCGTCTCAGAGCGGAGCGTCTCAGAGCGGAGCGGAGCAGAGCGTCTCAGAGCGGAGCAGTCTCAGAGCGGAGCGTCTCAGAGCGGAGCGGAGCAGAGCGTCTCAGAGCGGAGCGGAGCAGAGTGTCTCGGAGCGGAGCAGAGCAGAGCGTCTCAGAGCGGAGCGTCTCAGAGCAGAGCGTCTCAGAGCGGAGCAGAGCAGAGCGTCTCAGAGCGGAGCAGAGCGTCTCAGAGCAGAGCGTCTCAGAGCAGAGCGGAGCGTCTCAGAGCGGAGCGGAGCAGAGCGTCTCAGAGCAGAGCGTCTCAGAGCAGAGCGTCTCAGAGCAGAGCAGAGCATCTCAGAGCGGAGCAGAGCGTCTCAGAGCGGAGCGTCTCAGAGCGGAGCGTCTCAGAGCAGAGCGGAGCAGAGTGTCTCAGAGCAGAGCGGAGCATCTCAGAGCGGAGCGGAGCAGAGCGTCTCAGAGCGGAGCAGTCTCAGAGCGGAGCGTCTCAGAGCGGAGCGTCGCAGAGCGGAGCGTCTCAGAGCAGAGCGTCTCAGAGCGTCTCAGAGCAGAGCGTCTCAGAGCGGAGCAGAGCAGAGCGTCTCAGAGCGGAGCGTCTCAGAGCAGAGCGTCTCAGAGCGGAGCAGAGCAGAGCGTCTCAGAGCGGAGCAGAGCGTCTCAGAGCGGAGCGTCTCAGAGCGGAGCAGAGCGTCTCAGAGCAGAGCGGAGCGGAGCAGAGCGTCTCAGAGCAGAGCGTCTCAGAGCAGAGCGTCTCAGAGCGGAGCAGAGCGTCTCAGAGCGGAGCGTCTCAGAGCAGAGCGGAGCAGAGCGTCTCAGAGCAGAGCGGAGCATCTCAGAGCGGAGCGGAGCAGAGCGTCTCAGAGCAGAGCGTCTCAGAGCGGAGCGGAGCAGAGCGTCTCAGAGCGGAGCGTCTCAGAGCGGAGCGTCTCAGAGCAGAGCGTCTCAGAGCGGAGCAGTCTCAGAGCGGAGCGTCTCAGAGCGGAGCGGAGAAGAGCGTCTCAGAGCGGAGCGGAGCAGAGCGTCTCAGAGCGGAGCGTCTCAGAGCGGAGCGTCTCAGAGCGGAGCGTCTCAGAGCAGAGCGTCTCAGAGCGGAGCGGAGCAGAGCAGAGCGTCTCAGAGCGGAGCGTCTCAGAGCAGAGCGTCTCAGAGCGGAGCAGAGCAGAGCGTCTCAGAGCGGAGCAGAGCGTCTCAGAGCAGAGCGTCTCAGAGCAGAGCGGAGCGTCTCAGAGCGGAGCGGAGCAGAGCGTCTCAGAGCAGAGCGTCTCAGAGCAGAGCGTCTCAGAGCAGAGCGTCTCAGAGCAGAGCAGAGCAGAGCATCTCAGAGCGGAGCAGAGCGTCTCAGAGCGGAGCGTCTCAGAGCGGAGCGTCTCAGAGCAGAGCGGAGCAGAGCGTCTCAGAGCAGAGCGGAGCATCTCAGAGCGGAGCGGAGCAGAGCGTCTCAGAGCGGAGCAGTCTCAGAGCGGAGCGTCTCAGAGCGTCGCAGAGCGGAGCGTCTCAGAGCAGAGCGTCTCAGAGCGGAGCAGAGCAGAGCGTCTCAGAGCGGAGCAGAGCAGAGCGTCTCAGAGCGGAGCGTCTCAGAGCAGAGCGTCTCAGAGCGGAGCAGAGCAGAGCGTCTCAGAGCGGAGCAGAGCGTCTCAGAGCGGAGCGTCTCAGAGCGGAGCAGAGCGTCTCAGAGCAGAGCGGAGCGGAGCAGAGCGTCTCAGAGCAGAGCGTCTCAGAGCAGAGCGTCTCAGAGCGGAGCAGAGCGTCTCAGAGTGGAGCGTCTCAGAGCAGAGCGGAGCAGAGTGTCTCAGAGCAGAGCGGAGCATCTCAGAGCGGAGCGGAGCAGAGCGTCTCAGAGCAGAGCGTCTCAGAGCGGAGCAGAGCGGAGCGTCTCAGAGCGGAGCGTCTCAGAGCGGAGCGTCTCAGAGCAGAGCGTCTCAGAGCAGAGCGTCTCAGAGCGGAGCAGTCTCAGAGCGGAGCGTCTCAGAGCGGAGCGGAGAAGAGCGTCTCAGAGCGGAGCGGAGCAGAGCGTCTCAAAGCAGAGCGTCTCAGAGCGGAGCGTCTCAGAGCAGAGCGTCTCAGAGCGGAGCGGAGCAGAGCAGAGCGTCTCAGAGCGGAGCGTCTCAGAGCGGAGCGTCTCAGAGCAGAGCGTCTCAGAGCAGAGCGGAGCAGAGCGTCTCAGAGCAGAGCGTCTCAGAGCAGAGCAGAGCGTCTCAGAGCGGAGCAGAGCGTCTCAGAGCGGAGCGTCTCAGAGCGGAGCGGAGCAGAGCGTCTCAGAGCGGAGCAGTCTCAGAGCGGACTGTCTCAGAGCGGAGCGGAGCAGAGCGTCTCAGAGCGGAGCGGAGCAGAGTGTCTCGGAGCGGAGCAGAGCAGAGCGTCTCAGAGCGGAGCGTCTCAGAGCAGAGTTTCTCAGAGCGGAGCGTCTCAGAGCAGAGCGTCTCAGAGCGGAGCGGAGCAGAGCGTCTCAGAGCGGAGCGGAGCAGAGCGTCTCAGAGCAGAGCGGAGCAGAGCGGAGCAGAGCAGAGCGTCTCATAATAATAATAATAATAATACATCGGACTTATATAGCGCTTTTCTGGTACCCAAAGTCGCCTTACAAAACAGCTTAAAAACAATTTTATAAGGAGCAAAAGGAAAACAAAAGAAAAGAAAACATTAAAAGGCTAAAACAAAAGGCTAAGACTTGTCATAGAGGACGAAAGTGAGGTTTGGTTAGGTCTGGGCAGGGAAGGCGAGTCTAAAGAGGTGGGTTTTGAGGGAGGCTTTGAAAACGGCAAGAGTGGGGGCAGCTTTGATGTGGGATGGGAGTGGATTCCAAAGGGTGGGGGCCGCAACTGAAAATGCCCTGTCACCCCAGGTGCGTTTTTTTATTTTTTTGGGGAAGTCCAGGAGGTTTGCGTCGCCAGACCTGAGGGAGCGGGAGGGTGTGTGGCGTTGGAGGAGGTCAGAGAGGTAGCAGGGGGCCAGGTTATTGAGGGCTTTGTAGGTGGTGATGAGTATTTTGAAGTCTATTCTATGTTTTACTGGGAGTCTCTGGGAGTCTCAGAGCGGAGCGGAGCAGAGCGTCTCAGAGCGGAGCGTCTCAGAGCAGAGCGTCTCAGAGCAGAGCGTCTCAGAGCAGAGCGTCTCAGAGCAGAGCGGAGCGTCTCAGAGCGGAGCTTCTCAGAGCGGAGCGGACCAGAGCGTCTCAGAGCGGAGCGTCTCAGAGCGGAGGAGCAGAGCATCTCAGAGCGGAGCGGAGCAGAGCGTCTCAGAGCGGAGCAGTCTCAGAGCGGAGCGTCTCAGAGCGGAGCGGAGCAGAGCGTCTCAGAGCGGAGCGGAGCAGAGCGTCTCAGAGCAGAGCGTCTCAGAGCGGAGCAGTCTCAGAGCGGAGCGTCTCAGAGCAGAGCGTCTCAGAGCGGAGCGTCTCAGAGCAGAGCGTCTCAGAGCGGAGCGTCTCAGAGCGGAGCGGAGCGTCTCAGAGCAGAGCGTCTCAGAACGGAGCGGAGCAGAGCGTCTCAGAGCGGAGCAGAGCGTCTCAGAGCGGAGCGTCTCAGAGCGTCTCAGAGCGGAGCATCTCAGAGCGGAGCGGAGCAGAGTGTCTCAGAGCGGAGCGGAGCAGAGCGTCTCAGAGCGGAGCGTCTCAGAGCAGAGCGTCTCAGAGCGGAGCGTCTCAGAGCAGAGCGTCTCAGAGCGGAGCGTCTCAGAGCGGAGCGGAGCAGAGCGTCTCAGAGCGGAGCGTCTCAGAGCAGAGCGTCTCAGAGCGGAGCGGAGCAGAGCGTCTCAGAGCGGAGCGTCTCAGAGCGGAGCATCTCAGAGCGGAGCGGAGCAGAGCGGAGCATCTCAGAGCGGAGCGCAGCAGAGCGTCTCAGAGCAGAGCGTCTCGGAGCGGAGCGTCTCAGAGCGGAGCGTCTCAGAGCAGAGCGTCTCAGAGCGTCTCAGAGCGTCTCAGAGCAGAGCGTCTCAGAGCGGAGCGTCTCAGAGCAGAGCGTCTCAGAGCTGAGCGGAGCAGAGCGTCTCAGAGCTGAGCGGAGCAGAGCGTCTCAGAGCGGAGCAGAGCAGAGCGTCTCAGAGCGGAGCAGTCTCAGAGCGGAGCGTCTCAGAGCGGAGTGGAGCAGAGCGTCTCAGAGCGGAGCGGAGCAGAGCGTCTCAGAGCAGAGCGTCTCAGAGCGGAGCGTCTCAGAGCAGAGCGTCTCAGAGCGTCTCAGAGCGGAGCGTCTCAGAGCGTCTCAGAGCAGAGCGTCTCAGAGCGGAGCGTCTCAGAGCGGAGCGGAGCAGAGCGGAGCGGAGCAGAGCGCCTCAGAGCGGAGCGGAGCGTCTCAGAGCGGAGCAGTCTCAGAGCAGAGCGTCTCAGAGCGGAGCGGAGCAGAGCGTCTCAGAGCAGAGCGTCTCAGAGCGGAGCGGAGCAGAGCAGAGCGTCTCAGAGCAGAGCGTCTCAGAGCGGAGCGTCTCAGAGCAGAGCGTCTCTGCTCTGAGACGCTCTGCTCTGAGACGCTCTGCTCTGAGACTGCTCTGCTCTGAGACGCTCTGCTCTGAGACTGCTCTGCTCTGAGACGCTCTGAGCTGGATTTGGGTAAAGTGGTGATAATATAATGATACATGCAAGTATCTGATAATATATAAAGTCACAATACCAAGTTTGATGAGGCAGTATTGCTTTGTTTTAAAAATATAAGGTTTTCTTCATTTTCTGAAAAATGTATATTTTGTTTTTCATTTCCTGAACAATTACCATTTTGGAGTTAGCTGGTTCTGGCCGGACAGCAGAGATATAGTGATAACTATGTTTTTTGATTTTTTTGAAAAAGTACATTGAAATGGATGGGATTCTGTAATATTTCAATCATTTATTATTAATAATTGCTGCTGTAAAACATATTGATAATCATCACAGCTTTACAAGAGACCATGGGGCACATTAATATATAGTTGTTGGGTGATAACTATGTTTTTTGAATTTATGATTTTTTGAAAAATGACATTGAAATGGATGGGGATTCTGTAATATTTCAATATTTTATTATTAATAATTGCTAATGCAAAACATATTGGTAATCATCACAGGTGTACAAGAGACCATGGGGCACATTAATATATAGTTGTTGGGTGATAACTATGTTTTTTGGATTTTTTTTAATGATTTTTCTAAAGATTACATTGAAATGGATGGGATTCTGTAATATTTCAATAATTTATCATTAATAATTGCTGCTGTAAAACATATTGATAATCATCACAGCTTTACAAGAGACCATGGGACACATAATATATAGTTGTTGGGTGATAACCATGTTTTTTGGATTTCTTATGATTTTTCTAAAGATTACATTGAAATGGATGGGATTCTGTAACATTTCAATATTTTTTTATTAATAATTGCTGCTGTAAAACATATTGATGATAATCATCACAGCTTTACAAGAGACCATGGGGCATAT
Source organism: Gymnoscopelus microlampas (assembly GCF_963454915.1). Lineage (NCBI taxonomy): Eukaryota > Metazoa > Chordata > Actinopteri > Myctophiformes > Myctophidae > Gymnoscopelus > Gymnoscopelus microlampas. The sequence continues at coordinate 42,427,482 of NC_139947.1, read as the reverse complement.
TAATATATAGTTGTTGGGTGATAACTATGTTTTTTGAATTTTTTTGATTTTTTGAAAAATTGCATTGAAATGGATGGGATTTCTGTAATATTTCAATAGTTTATTATTAATAATTGCTGCTGTAAAACATATTGATAATCCTCACAGCTTTACAAGAGACCATTGGACATACATGCCTTGTTAAGTTTCTCACCAGAACGCAAGGCTTCAGGTAAGATGGCTTTATAATGCCTGCATAATAGTCTTTTTTCTTTGGAACGATGCTGCTGTGCATTTACTTATCCAGTTACCTGTAAATCGACAGCACCTCCTCAGTCAGCCAGAGAAGAACAGCACCTAATGAAATACAGAATTGTCCCTTATTTAGTGTCCATTATTGATCTAATAAGGGACACACTTTGTTCCTTACTTTTGGGAATCAATCATTGACACAAATCTTACAAAACAGCTCATATACAATAATACAGGTTAACAATTTGAATAAGCCTATGACTTACACCAAATCTCTCCCAAAAAAAATGCAGATGGTGATACAGTTCCAAATTGTCTGCTCATTTATTTCAGCACTTACAATTACACTAGTTTATCCTGTATGAGTTCTCTCCTGATTGGATGAAATTGATATCCTGAAAATGTATTTTCTGTTTACTAAGGAGCTGGAGAGACAAGGATACCCCTATTACTGACACATCTCCATCTATAGCAATGATTACTATTAGACTATTGAGCAATTTAACACTTGTTTTAACCTTTAATATACAACAAAAATGTCTGGAAGGCAGGAATAGAGGATATGCGCATGCTTAAAGTCGCAAAGTCGCCTTACAAAACAGCTTAAAAACAATTTTATAAGGAGCAAAAGGAAAACAAAAGAAAAGAAAACATTAAAAGGCTAAAACAAAAGGCTAAGACTTGTCATAGAGGACGAAAGTGAGGTTTGGTTAGGTCTGGGCAGGGAAGGCGAGTCTAAAGAGGTGGGTTTTGAGGGAGGCTTTGAAAACGGCAAGAGTGGGGGCAGCTTTGATGTGGGATGGGAGTGGATTCCAAAGGGTGGGGGCCGCAACTGAAAATGCCCTGTCACCCCAGGTGCGTTTTTTTATTTTTTTGGGGAAGTCCAGGAGGTTTGCGTCGCCAGACCTGAGGGAGCGGGAGGGTGTGTGGCGTTGGAGGAGGTCAGAGAGGTAGCAGGGGGCCAGGTTATTGAGGGCTTTGTAGGTGGTGATGAGTATTTTGAAGTCTATTCTATGTTTTACTGGGAGTCTCTGGGAGTCTCAGAGCGGAGCGGAGCAGAGCGTCTCAGAGCGGAGCGTCTCAGAGCAGAGCGTCTCAGAGCAGAGCGTCTCAGAGCAGAGCGTCTCAGAGCAGAGCGGAGCGTCTCAGAGCGGAGCTTCTCAGAGCGGAGCGGACCAGAGCGTCTCAGAGCGGAGCGTCTCAGAGCGGAGGAGCAGAGCATCTCAGAGCGGAGCGGAGCAGAGCGTCTCAGAGCGGAGCAGTCTCAGAGCGGAGCGTCTCAGAGCGGAGCGGAGCAGAGCGTCTCAGAGCGGAGCGGAGCAGAGCGTCTCAGAGCAGAGCGTCTCAGAGCGGAGCAGTCTCAGAGCGGAGCGTCTCAGAGCAGAGCGTCTCAGAGCGGAGCGTCTCAGAGCGGAGCGGAGCGTCTCAGAGCAGAGCGTCTCAGAACGGAGCGGAGCAGAGCGTCTCAGAGCGGAGCAGAGCGTCTCAGAGCGGAGCGTCTCAGAGCGTCTCAGAGCGGAGCATCTCAGAGCGGAGCGGAGCAGAGTGTCTCAGAGCGGAGCGGAGCAGAGCGTCTCAGAGCGGAGCGTCTCAGAGCAGAGCGTCTCAGAGCGGAGCGTCTCAGAGCAGAGCGTCTCAGAGCGGAGCGTCTCAGAGCGGAGCGGAGCAGAGCGTCTCAGAGCGGAGCGTCTCAGAGCAGAGCGTCTCAGAGCGGAGCGGAGCAGAGCGTCTCAGAGCGGAGCGTCTCAGAGCGGAGCATCTCAGAGCGGAGCGGAGCAGAGCGGAGCATCTCAGAGCGGAGCGCAGCAGAGCGTCTCAGAGCAGAGCGTCTCGGAGCGGAGCGTCTCAGAGCGGAGCGTCTCAGAGCAGAGCGTCTCAGAGCGTCTCAGAGCGTCTCAGAGCAGAGCGTCTCAGAGCGGAGCGTCTCAGAGCAGAGCGTCTCAGAGCTGAGCGGAGCAGAGCGTCTCAGAGCTGAGCGGAGCAGAGCGTCTCAGAGCGGAGCAGAGCAGAGCGTCTCAGAGCGGAGCAGTCTCAGAGCGGAGCGTCTCAGAGCGGAGTGGAGCAGAGCGTCTCAGAGCGGAGCGGAGCAGAGCGTCTCAGAGCAGAGCGTCTCAGAGCGGAGCGTCTCAGAGCAGAGCGTCTCAGAGCGTCTCAGAGCGGAGCGTCTCAGAGCGTCTCAGAGCAGAGCGTCTCAGAGCGGAGCGTCTCAGAGCGGAGCGGAGCAGAGCGGAGCGGAGCAGAGCGCCTCAGAGCGGAGCGGAGCGTCTCAGAGCGGAGCAGTCTCAGAGCAGAGCGTCTCAGAGCGGAGCGGAGCAGAGCGTCTCAGAGCAGAGCGTCTCAGAGCGGAGCGGAGCAGAGCAGAGCGTCTCAGAGCAGAGCGTCTCAGAGCGGAGCGTCTCAGAGCAGAGCGTCTCTGCTCTGAGACGCTCTGCTCTGAGACGCTCTGCTCTGAGACTGCTCTGCTCTGAGACGCTCTGCTCTGAGACTGCTCTGCTCTGAGACGCTCTGAGCTGGATTTGGGTAAAGTGGTGATAATATAATGATACATGCAAGTATCTGATAATATATAAAGTCACAATACCAAGTTTGATGAGGCAGTATTGCTTTGTTTTAAAAATATAAGGTTTTCTTCATTTTCTGAAAAATGTATATTTTGTTTTTCATTTCCTGAACAATTACCATTTTGGAGTTAGCTGGTTCTGGCCGGACAGCAGAGATATAGTGATAACTATGTTTTTTGAATTTTTTGAAAAAGTACATTGAAATGGATGGGATTCTGTAATATTTCAATCATTTATTATTAATAATTGCTGCTGTAAAACATATTGATAATCATCACAGCTTTACAAGAGACCATGGGGCACATTAATATATAGTTGTTGGGTGATAACTATGTTTTTTGAATTTATGATTTTTTGAAAAATGACATTGAAATGGATGGGGATTCTGTAATATTTCAATATTTTATTATTAATAATTGCTAATGCAAAACATATTGGTAATCATCACAGGTGTACAAGAGACCATGGGGCACATTAATATATAGTTGTTGGGTGATAACTATGTTTTTTGGATTTTTTTTAATGATTTTTCTAAAGATTACATTGAAATGGATGGGATTCTGTAATATTTCAATAATTTATCATTAATAATTGCTGCTGTAAAACATATTGATAATCATCACAGCTTTACAAGAGACCATGGGACACATAATATATAGTTGTTGGGTGATAACCATGTTTTTTGGATTTCTTATGATTTTTCTAAAGATTACATTGAAATGGATGGGATTCTGTAACATTTCAATATTTTTTTATTAATAATTGCTGCTGTAAAACATATTGATGATAATCATCACAGCTTTACAAGAGACCATGGGGCATATTAATATATAGTTGTTGGGTGATAACTATGTTTTTTGAATTTTTTTGATTTTTTGAAAAATTGCATTGAAATGGATGGGATTTCTGTAATATTTCAATAGTTTATTATTAATAATTGCTGCTGTAAAACATATTGATAATCCTCACAGCTTTACAAGAGACCATTGGACATACATGCCTTGTTAAGTTTCTCACCAGAACGCAAGGCTTCAGGTAAGATGGCTTTATAATGCCTGCATAATAGTCTTTTTTCTTTGGAACGATGCTGCTGTGCATTTACTTATCCAGTTACCTGTAAATCGACAGCACCTCCTCAGTCAGCCAGAGAAGAACAGCACCTAATGAAATACAGAATTGTCCCTTATTTAGTGTCCATTATTGATCTAATAAGGGACACACTTTGTTCCTTACTTTTGGGAATCAATCATTGACACAAATCTTACAAAACAGCTCATATACAATAATACAGGTTAACAATTTGAATAAGCCTATGACTTACACCAAATCTCTCCCAAAAAAAATGCAGATGGTGATACAGTTCCAAATTGTCTGCTCATTTATTTCAGCACTTACAATTACACTAGTTTATCCTGTATGAGTTCTCTCCTGATTGGATGAAATTGATATCCTGAAAATGTATTTTCTGTTTACTAAGGAGCTGGAGAGACAAGGATACCCCTATTACTGACACATCTCCATCTATAGCAATGATTACTATTAGACTATTGAGCAATTTAACACTTGTTTTAACCTTTAATATACAACAAAAATGTCTGGAAGGCAGGAATAGAGGATATGCGCATGCTTAAAGTGAATGGCACATCGAGTGGCAAAGCAACATGCAAAGTGAGTTTAACATTGTTTAATGTTGTTTAATGCAATCAGATATGACTTTTCTGTTTGGATGCATGGGCTGTCAAGGCCAGAAAGTAGTTTTTGTTTACACTCAGTAGGCATTCCTGCATAACTTCCGGGTTTGATGATGATGTCACACGCATATCCTCTATAGTTTGACCCATAAAGAGTACTAATACTCTGCTTGTAATAATGTAACATGAATAATTATCAAATGCTCCTGGTATAACATCATCAATACAAGGCAAACATGAACTACTTATTGGATATTCAGCTTCACAGTCTGCTCCACAGAAAACACATAATATAACACAAAACATCATAACACCATGACAATACATGAAGTCCCCAGGATACACTAACCAACATCAGTGAGGCAGTTAGTTTAGTGCAGCAATGGCTGAATGGACAAAACTCCAACTATAACCAACTTATTGCCATTTCAAACTGCATCCTCGTCCGGATGGCATGAGAATTACGTGACGATTGAGGGTCATTGTAAGTATAATTTTCTATTGTGAGTGCTAAACGTGTGATGGCTTTATCGCTCACATCAGAAAGTGTGGGTGTGGGAAGGCCAGTAGTTTTAGAGGCAATACAAGCAATACTGAAAAGTTTGTTTTTGTTAGACATGGTCAATATATTGTATTCTAACACCTTCAACATGGCCTCCCTATTTTGGGCATGTCATTGTAGGCAACCCTTTTCAAAAATGTTCCAAAATAGTTACAATAGCTGATAGTGTACAGGGTCACAACGCGTTGCAACTAGACATGTTGTGACCCTGTGGAATGGCTATTTTTTACTAAAAAAATATATTAGTCATACAACAAATTACATATGGCTTCAGAGCGGAGCGGAGCAGAGCGTCTCAGAGCGGAGCGGAGCAGAGCGTCTCAGAGCAGAGCGTCTCAGAGCGGAGCAGTCTCAGAGCGGAGCGTCTCAGAGCAGAGCGTCTCAGAGCGGAGCGTCTCAGAGCAGAGCATCTCAGAGCGGAGCAGAGCGGAGCGTCTCAGAGCGGAGCGTCTCAGAGCGGAGCAGTCTCAGAGCGGAGCGTCTCAGAGCGGAGCGGAGCAGAGCGTCTCAGAGCGGAGCGTCTCAGAGCGGAGCAGAGCAGAGCGTCTCAGAGCGTCTCAGAGCGGAGCGGAGCAGAGCGTCTCAGAGCGGAGCGTCTCAGAGCGGAGCAGAGCAGAGCGTCTCAGAGCGGAGCGTCTCAGAGCGGAGCGGAGCAGAGCGTCTCAGAGCGGAGCGTCTCAGAGCAGAGCGTCTCAGAGCGTCTCAGAGCGGAGCGGAGCAGAGCGTCTCAGAGCAGAGCGTCTCAGAGCGGAGCGGAGCAGAGCGGAGCGGAGCAGAGCGTCTCAGAGCAGAGCGTCTCAGAGCAGAGCAGTCTGAGACGCTCAGAGCGGAGCGTCTCAGAGCGGAGCAGTCTCAGAGCGGAGCGTCTCAGAGCGGAGCAGTCTCAGAGCAGAGCGTCTCAGAGCGGAGCAGTCTCAGAGCGGAGCGTCTCAGAGCGGAGCGTCTCAGAGCGGAGCAGTCTCAGAGCGGAGCGTCTCAGAGCGGAGCAGTCTCAGAGCGGAGCAGAGGGTCTCAGAGCGGAGCGTCTCAGAGCGGAGCAGAGGGTCTCAGAGCGGAGCAGAGGGTCTCAGAGCGGAGCGTCTCAGAGCAGAGCAGTCTCAGAGCAGAGCGGAGCAGACTGCTCTGCTCTGAGACGCTCTGCTCTGAGACTGCTCCGCTCTGAGACTGCTCCGCTCTGAGACTGCTCTGCTCTGAGACGCTCTGCTCTGAGACGCTCTGCTCTGCTCTGAGACGCTCTGCTCTGAGACGCTCTGCTCTGAGACTGCTCTGCTCTGAGACGCTCTGCTCTGAGACTGCTCTGCTCTGCTCTGAGACGCTCTGAGCTGGATTTGGGTAAAGTGGTGATAATATAATGACACATGCAAGTATCTGATAATATATAAAGTCACAATACCAAGTTTAATGAGGCAGTATTGCTTTGTTTTAAAAATATAAGGTTTTCTTCATTTTCTGAAAAATGTATATTTTGTTTTTCATTTCCTGAACAATTACCATTTTGGAGTTAGCTGGTTCTGGCCGGACAGCAGAGATATACTGCTGCAATACTTTCCAGTGATATGCATTTACTATAAGGATCCATCTTCACAGTTGCTAGACAGTGGACTGGGGGAAACATGACATGTTGCACTGGTTCTTCCTGTGTGTGTGTGTGTGTGTGTGTGTGTGTGTGTGTGTGTGTGTGTGTGTGTGTGTGTGTGTGTGTGTGTGTGTGTGTGTGTGTGTGTGTGTGTGTGTGTGTGTGTGTGTGTGTGTGTGAACATGTGACTTCACCCTTAAATTCTAGCTACAATCAAAATCACACACCCGTCAGTGGCTGAACATTTCAGCTCTTTTCTTGTCCCTCTGATGCTTCTTTTTGAGTGATTTCACTCGCCATGCCAGAAACCCACTCCCATCGACTGGACTGTAATACTGTTCCTAAAACACAAGAAGAGAAGAGGGGGGAAAAGTGTCATTTGGTTTTAATGAGCATGTGTAAATGTGCGTTTAAACTGGTGTTTTATGTACTTACATAGCCCAAATTTCCCTGGGGATCGGCCAGGTATGGGAATAAGGCAGTGATGCCCTTTGCATAGTCCTCTTTAACACGCCTTGAAGGACTCGTCCTACAGTACACACACACACACACACACACACACACACACGTATGAGATCCAAACAAAAGTATTGCTGTGCCGCTGCCTTCTGCAAAAAGGAGGATTTTGGCTTGCACCAAGTACAACCAAAATTGTGTATTGGGTGCATAATTTTTAGATGACATACCCATGTTCACTTGCCATGTGTGCAACCAATATCTTCACCATGTCGCGTCTTCTGGTATCCGTTAGGCTTTTTGTCCGAGCATACTCGGTAAGGATCCTCTCTCCGCCAGGTCTGTCCTTCAGAATTTTTTCAACCATCTAAGTGGAAGTAAAAAAAAGGGAGGGGAAACACAGGGATAGACAGTAATATTTTAAAGCACTGGTCAGGGTTCCCACACATTTTTACCTGGTCATTTTCAAAACTTTTCCATAACCTTTTCACCCTATTTCCAGGCCTATATCAATCGTATGGTGGCAATAATGAGGCTCTTACTCCATCAATGCCCCAAGACAGACCTCGAGCAAAGGCGTCACATGACAGAACAGATCTACAAGCTAACAACGTTTGTTCTTAGCTTGTAGATGTATTATTTTTGTTACGTGATGTTCTGTATAATAGGCAGCTCTCACGCAGCACTGCATTTTACCATGTTACATATTTCATGAAATGTCAGACATGTTTTTTATGAACAAAATCAATAGCCAAAAACTATGTATATCCAAACATCTTCCAAAACATTTGATGAATTCCAAACATTTTCCAGGCCTGGCAGACAGTTTTTCTCATTTCAAAATATATCCAGGAAATTCATGACCGTGGGAATCCTGTTATTAACTGTAAAAGTACATAAAGAAATACATTCCCGGTTGTCAGGGGCAAACACTCTAAGAGAAGTTGTCAAACAACATTTACCTGTATGTGGAATGGTCATTGTGAAAAATATATCAGTGAAAGATTATATCAAAAAGTAGCTTTTTTTTTTATTGAAAACATACTTTACAGGGTAGATTGGGGTTCCCAGAGATGAAGAATTGACCCCAGAGATGAATTGCACCAAATGGGGGTCTGTGCCCTAGTGCACATAAAAATTAGGGGGGGGGGGGGGCGGGTCCTTGAAATTCAAAGGTTTGAGAATCACTGACCCGTACAGACAGTAGAATGGGTGTATGTGTACCTGTGGTCCAAACATGACAGCGGCGGGTGCTCCCATCACGTCCGTTCCGGCCATGCGGCGACGGATCTTCTTGCAGAACTGTCTGATGTCGGAGCAGGAGGTGTCCAGGTCCTTCAGCAGGATGCAGAGGCTGGAGCTCTCCTGACCGGCGGTCAGGAAGGCCCGCAGGCGAGCCGACTTCACTGCCACACAGTCCAGGCCACTCTGGATGAACTGAGACACACCCATGGATTAAAGCAAAATACAATCTCACGACTGAAAAAGGTTTGTATGACCAAGTCGTAATGTGTGATTTGTGAAACAGTCGCAGGCGCATTGAGAGCATAGGTGCGCAACATGATGCCATAGAAGACATGCTGGCTTCTATGGAATACAAATGACTGAAATCAGTCGTGGCGAGAACTTGAATCCATGCACACCAGGCACTTATTCTCTCTCTCCATTCCCCTGTATCTCAGGGGCGCCCACCCTCTAGAGCCTGGTTCTGCCCAAGGTTTCTTCCCAATAACCACATGAACCCTATTCTGGGGCAAACATTTGATGACAATGTATTTCAGTGTAGAGCGAAAACAGGAGTGGATCTAGAATAGAGTTCTTGGGAATCCAGTCAACTAAGTATAGGGTTTAAGTGGTTAAAAGGAGAGTTTTTTCCTTGCCACTGTTGCCAAATGTTCTCTCAGGGGGGGAAATGTTGGGTCTCTGCTCTATATGTAAACTGTCTTGAGACAATTTGTTAAATTTGACTATAGTGCCAAATCACAACAGAATAAAAAAAAAATCACCAAATTACAAAATAAACTTCCTTAGTCTTATTTTGTTAGATCCGTTTGTCTTTACAGTTGCAGTGTACGTAGCTTGCTTTCGGCTTTAACGGGCAAGGGTGTGACCGCATTAAAGGTGCAGCAGACAGCAGCAAACGGTAACCGCCTTCCATTCCGACATCTCGCCACTCCGACTAGTGGCTTCCGCGTGCGGTTAGGGTTAGGTATAGGGTTCGTTAACGTCGGAAAGGCGACATGTCGGAAAGGCGACATGTAACCCAGCAAACACCAACAAAAAATAAATAAAGACAAAATAAAATCACAAGGCGTTGAAATACCTTGATGTGGTCAGCCAGCTGCACGGTGCAGTCCTCTGTGAGCTCCGCCAGGTGGATGCTGTACAGATGCTGGAGGACACAACAGTAGTGAGTTACTTACAGACAAGTAACAAGCATGAATACGTTGAATGCGTATTAATGCAGACCGGACACATGCACAGTTTTCCATGGAGAGAGAGACACACACACACACACACACACACACACACACACACACACACACACACACACACACACACACAATGTGTGCATGTTTTAAATTCTAGATGGCAGCCTAGAGGTCCTGTATTGTTGTTACCTGGTAGTATTTGATGGCCTTGGTGAGTGGCTCCACTTGAATGGTCTCATCCAGCTGGTCTTTGTGCAGCAGGTCGATGAAGTAGTTCAGAGAGCGCTCGTGGACGCTCATTTCAGAGTACAGCGTGCCCATCCTCTTAAACACCTCCACACTGCAGCCACTCATAGCCCTGGATGAGAGGAGGACATGACAATGGAAGGACAGATAATGTTAGAAGTGGCGAGAGTGGAGAGAACGATAACGTTAAGGTTTTTGTGATACACAGGACGCTCAAAAGTAATGCATTAAGTGTGTTTTCAAACCAGTAGTGCGTTTGCTTTGTTCAGATTCAGAACCATTCAGAACCAATATGATACAATGTTGCACTTTCCCTTGCAGCAAAAATAGCAGATTGTTGTGAGCTTGTAGAATTGCTAGTTTCACTATTCGTCATACGGTATGACGGTAAGTATGTAGGGCTTAAGTAGTTAACAGAGGACAAAACTTATAAACGAAATACGAGCGAGAAAATTTGTCTCTCATTGGACTGAATTTTTATTGAAGATGTTCAATACATTGGGAATAAAGGTGTTCAGTTCTGGATAGCAACATGGAGCATTACCAGAATCTTTTAATTTATTTGGAATCTTGTTATAAAGTTTTAGCATGGTGGGTATTCTCCAATGACAACATTCCCAATTTAGTCTCTCATGTGCGATAGTCACTCACTGTTCATATTTGTGCAGAGTGGCCTGCAGCAGGCCCAGGGAGTAGACCAGTCCTGAGGCGAAGCTGAGCTGCTCTCCACGGGATCCCCTCATGGCGGTTCCCTGCAGGGGGTCACCGTTCAGGTCAAACTTCTCCTGGGCCTGCTTGCTGATCAACTCCGCCTGCAGGGGAAATGACACACGGACATGTTGGGAACAGGTGGTAAGCAGAGCCTGAGCGATACATCGGTTGGCTGATATATGGCCATTGTTTTACTTATTTGTCGACGATCAGTATTGTAATTATGCAGCAGATGTGTCCAAATGTTTTACCACTTTCAACAGAGTATCCCTACTACCTATTTGGGCATGTCATTTTAAGTGAACATTAACAAACGTTTTCAAAACAATAACAAAAATAGTCGATCTACAAGCTCACGACACATTGTGAGCTTGTAGATAGGCTATTTCTGAAAATGTATGAACAGGGCTTATGTTGTTAAACACATTAAAATACTTTTTTTTTTACAAAAGATCGGTCAAAGGTTAGTGGTCTAGGACTCTCCAAAATCAGGATCGACCCATGTGGCATTGGTCAGACTATTTTTTTCGTTTTTTTGCAGATCACACACACCTTGCAGATGAGCCTTGGAATGAGCAGTAGCACAGTCGTGGTCTCCTCCATGGCGGAGGAAGGACTCAGGCATGAAGGCGGTGAGGAGGGACACCTGGCGGTTAGCCTGGCCCACCTCCATCTTCCTCAGTTCCATCTCGATGGCCTGGAAGACACACAGTCAAGGTTGGGTATAGAAGTTAGGAACCATCCAAACTGCCAGGTACACATGAAAATGAAGGAATCGGAATTGATAAATATCGTAATAATTTTAGGTTCCAGAAATGATTATCCTAATTTTATGATATGAGCGGTTACTATTCATTACTCTTCTTAAACTTTTATTAATGTAAAACCTTTAAACTAAATGTCCATTGATGCCATTAACAAGAATTATGATCACGTAAGCCTAGTGCTCAGTTTAACTGGATACAACCTTTTCCAATCCATTTCTTTCCAGTATGGCTTGGCTTGAATTTTGTGGTAGTGGTACCAAAGTGTCACTTTAGACATTTTATTGTCATTGGATTGATTCAAATCCCCATCAACTCCCAATCAGATTCCTAGCATTCTGACATTCGTCTCAGCCGTACCTTGGCATAAGCTTTGGTCTCTGCAAACTTTATCTTGAAATCAAACATCTCTGCAGGAGGATGCAGCAGGACCTGCTCAGCGTTGGCATTCTGCTGGTTGGTCAGCTCTCTGTTGGTCTCCTGGTGCACAGGGAAAAGCACACACAGACAGCAGTGAGCAATGTGCATTTACTACCTACTGATAATCATAGCAGCTCACTTCTCATTCCTGTGTGTGTGTGTGTGTGTGTGTGTGTGTGTGTGTGTGTGTGTGTGTGTGTGTGTGTGTGTGTGTGTGTGTGTGTTTATGAATATACTTGAGGGCCACGTGTCCCCATAAGTATAGTAGAAATTGACCTTGTGAAGGCCATTTTCCTGGACACCACAAGAGAATTTGTTAACAAAGAGTTAGGTTCAGGGTTACAAACGGCAAAAAAAACTCATGGGGGAAAAATGCATTTAAAACGAAAATCCATCCTAAAATGTTGCGGTAAGTATTGTAGTACAACGTGTATGTGTGTAGTGATCTATGCACCTGCAGGCTGGCAGTGAGCTCTCTGTACTTGTTGATGGTCTCCTGGGCAGCCTCAACTCTTTCTTGTGGGCCTCGCGGACCTTTCCCCCCGCTCATGTCCAGCTGCTCTCTCAGCTCCATCTCAGTCTCCCTGCCGTTCTCCTGGAGCTCGTCGTTCATGTCATTAATGGCCTCCTGTTGGGAGGACAGAAGAGGGGACCGACCGTCATGTGTGGTAGTATATACATTGTAAGGCGTAGAACAAAGCCAAATGCAGTGGTGGAAGGAGTACTCAAATCTTTTTACTTAAGTAAAATTATCAATACTACAATGTAGGAAAACTGTTACAAGCTAAAGTCTGGTATTCAAAATTTACTTGGGTAAAAACTACAAAAGTAGTGGCATCAAAATGTACTTAAGGGATAGTTCACGCCCAAAATGACGTTTTCTATCGATTACTCACCAGCAGCGGTTCTGTATGGAGATACAAAGAATCTCCTTTGTGTCTCCATACGGAACCGCTGCCGGTCATCAAATTATTGGCTAAACTATTCCTTTAAAATACCAAAAGTAAAAGTATTCCTTATGCAGAATGTCCCATTTTAAGTTTTCAAAATGTATACCGGTACAAATCTTTTGTAAATAGCAGATCTACAAGCTCACAACGTGTCACTTCGTGCCACGCTGCAAGCTTGTACAACAATTTGGGGGTCCTTGACATGAAAAGGTTTGAGAACCACTGAGTTTGTAAAATGGGCCTCAGGTCTTAATGGGCTATGAAACACTGATTGCATGCAAGTCGGGGTGAAGAACACAGGTGCACTGACCAGGTCAGTGACCGTCTCTCTCAGCTCCCGGACTTTCTCCTCCAGGTCCAGGTTCCTCTCCGTCAGGGTCTCCACCATCTCCTCTGACCCCAGCGCAGCATCCAACTGTGACACACACACACACACACACACACAAACACAATCATTACAAGAGGCACATGGTTTGAAAGTCAGGTACAATTATCCATATCCATTTAAATGTCACTTCACCCAATCCCATTCACTAATATCTGCAAATTTGACAGAATGACATTCATATCTGCAAAGGAAACCTGTTTAACCCAAATGGTTTGCCTCTTACAATTTTTCATCACTTTGTATTGTGTTTCTTTTGCTGTGCTTTTGTTCTTTTAAACATTCTATTTTTTTGACAATATCAGCATCAGCAAATACAATATTTAACCACTTTCATTCAACGTCCCGTCCCAATTTTGGGCATGTAAGTGAGAATTTTAGGGCTTAAGTGGTTAAATAAAATTAAGTTCATGTGTATTGCATACTTAGCTGTTTGATTGTTCATTATACAACAGGTAGTTCCGACCAAGCAATCTGATTGGTTGAAATAGCTTTCTAGCCGTGCTTCAAACCAGCATCATAGCACGGGCCGAATCACATTAATAAATCACTCCGCACTGCAGTCCGCGCCTGCTTAGACCATATATGGCACAGCTGTGCTGTGACGTCACGCTGTCCCACGGTACGAAAACAAACAGAGAGTATCCTGACCCACCGCCGCCACCGGAGAACAAACAGCTACGCAAAATGGACTATGTTGTTAATTTTGATTTATTTGGTGGACTTACGGTTGATCAATGTTTAGAAGAGGATGAGAAGGAGAAAATAGCCAATCTACAAGTTCACAACGCGACGCGTTGTGAGCTTGTAGATCGGCTATTTTCGCCGTGCGATACCTTCGTACGACGGAGCATATAGCCTACTGGAATCAGCTGTGATGTGCCTCAGCTGTGTTGTGCAGAGCGCTGCTACAGGGACTATTTTGTCTCAGTCAAATAAACTCTTCTCTTTACAGGGAAACATAATAGCGAAACATTTTTATTATGAATTGCCCCACAATATGAATACATTTGGATGTGTTTTGTTGGTAACTAACTGTTGTATAATCGCAATATTACACGAGAGGGTGTGCTTTACCGTCATTATTGGCACGCCAGTGATGCGGTCAGGAACGAGGCGCAGCCGAGTTCCGCCAGCATCACTGAAGTGCCAATAATGTAAGGTAAAGCACACCCTCGAGTAAGGTAAAGCACACCCTAATTGTATAATTAAAGTGTGTAAAATGTATTATTAAAGTAGTTTAGATATGGTGAAATAGTAAACTAGAACATGTTACCCCTTAAAAACGGGAAAGGATCTATATCATTTTAGATTTTATCTGCCATTTTTTTACATTTTTGAAAGATCTTGGAAAAACTACTGGTTTAGAAGGCATTTGCAGAATCGGCCTCAGGTCTTAACGATAAAGAGCATTAGCAGTCATCTTTTTAAATAAAAAGATGAAATCATCTTAATTTTAAGCATGCGGTTCATATCCTATACAGGGGAATACAGTACCCCCTCTTCAAAATGATAGTGATTCGCTCTAACTGTCCGTACCTGTTCTCTTAGCTCATCGATAGTTGCCTCGGCTAGTGTCATGTCCTCTTGGAGTTTCTCCTTCTGGCTCCTCACAGCTCCACGTTCTTCTTCTCCGTGTGCTTCTGCAGCTTCACGTGCTCCTGCTTCTCTGACAAGGACAGGTCACGCGTAGTGTGAACATAACAGGGGGGTTAACAACTTACAATTAGAGATGTAACCAATACCATTTTTCCCCTTACCGATCCCCATAACTTGCGCATCTCATTTAAACAAATCTAGGACAGTGGTTCTCAAAGTGGGGTTCAGGGACCATCTGGGTTCCTTGAGGGGGTTCCAAATAGACCCTTACGGGTCTTAGAGTATATAATTTGTACACTCTCAGGTAAATAGTACAAGTAAGAGTATAAAACAGTCGTGCAACATCAATTGAAGAAATCAAAATATGAATGAAATACCATGTAATTTATGTGGTATCGGAATGGCATCCTCGCCAATACAGATACCAGCATTTTAGGCAGTATCGGCAGCTTTTCCGATACAAGTATCGGTACAACTCTGCTTACAATTTGACAGGGAGGCAATGCCATAACCAGACTATGTCTTGTTATTGTAAAAGTACAATGTGCGTGTGTCCGAGGCAGCAGAGGACACCTACATATCATTTAGGTCAAGTGGTTTATTTTTAAACCACTTGCTTTTGTGGATAATGGTTATTATGACTATCATGCTGTTGTCAAGTCATTCCTGATTGGAAACCATTTGGGTCAACTGCTGTTGTTTTTAAACAGATGTACACATTTTGACTGACCTGACCAAGGCCTCCTTCAGCCTGCCCTTCTGCTCCTCCAACTGTTTGACATGGTAGCTGGAGGCCGTGCCGTCTGTACCTGGAGGGACAGCATGATGAGAGGAACCCGGTAGAGGTGGGAGAGAAAGATACACACAGGGAGATAGGGTTGATAGAGAGAGTGGCGTAGAGAGAGGAGTCAGAGAGAGAGAGAAAGAATGAGAGAGATAGCAAGGAACCATTGGACAGAGAGACAGGGGTGGATGGGAGAGAAAGAGAGACAGATACAAACCATTAAGAAACACGTGTACATAGATTTTTGAGCAGTGATTATCAACCTTTATCATTTTGAGGACCCCCAGTTTGTTTTGCATGAGGTCGCGGACCCCCATTTCATACGATTCTCATCTCTGGGAGCCCAATCTACATGGCAAGGCATCAGTCTGAGTGTGTAAATGGAACCAAATGGACCACTACGGGTCCATTTGGTTCCCGCTATAGACTCTGAGTTAAAGACCCATTAAGGGTCGATTTGGTTCCTAGCAATCAATCAAGCTGGGGACCCCCTGGAACCCCCCCAAGGACCCCTTCAAGTTCCTCAGTCTGGTCCTACAGGCCACTACATTTGGTGGCCAAGTATATTTGAGGAAATTGGAATGGAATTGCTTGCAGAGGGGCTCACTGAATCTAGCAATAATGTTGACATAACAAGTGTGATTAGCAAGAGAGGAATGTTTGTGGCAAGTGTAATGTAAAAAGCTCACATTAGATACGGAAGGATCAACACACCAACAAAGTTCTTCCTCAGACACTTTCTCTCTTTTACTTACATTGGGCGTATAGAAACAAAGATCATTTCAATCGATCAGTACAAAAATATACCTGTGTGACATTTTAGGTTAGCCAGGACTGTATGGATGAGGCTATAAGGCTCCATGTTGATAAGCAACAGAACTCACCTTCAGGATTTGGGTCTTGGGGTGAACAAATCTCCAACACACCAAGGTCTGGTTTCTTTATAAAAAACTGAAACGCCTCCTCGTCAACTTCAGTGTTCAAGTCATCGACTTTTAAGTCTGAGGTACTAGGAATTTCAAATTTCTTGGCAACTGAAGACAAAACAAGATTGCACAAGCTTATTGATAAATCTGTTGTGCAATTGATTTAATTTGTATTAATGTGTCATAAAAATGGATTAAAATAGCCACAGAAAATTCAATCATATGAGGAAGATTGACAGCCCTACTGAAGACATTGAATCACTATCCTAAATAAAATGGATTGTGCCTTGTACTGTACACCCAGCATGTTGTTGCATATGGCAGTGGTTCTCGATTTTTCATGTCAAGGACCCCCCAAATTGACAATTAGCCCACAGACCCCCATTTGAAAAGATATGCCAGGGACCCCCATAATAATAAGACTTGTACGGCTCTAGCAGTGATTCTCAACCCTTTCAATATCAAGGACCCCCATTTAATGGCATGTCTATCTCTGGGACCCCAATTTATATTGTAAAATCAATGTTAAGACAGTGTAAAAATGGAACCAAATGGACCCCAATCATTTGTACACCATCAATGGCATAGGGCATGCTGTGGAACAATGTTTCACTCACCACACTCCAGAAATGATGTAAAAGACAGTGGTCCCTCAAAGCAGATGTATTTCTGCCGGTCAAGATGTTTCACACGTACAGCATGCATGCTTTGATGGAGAAAACATAATAATGTTACTAAGACGATATATGGTACAAGAACTCATGCAGTATGAGGAGTGTTACAATTAGAAACTATTACAAAAGCACTATCTACAGGCAGGCTATCTAGCAGTGGTGTAAAGTAACAAAGTACATTTACTTAAGTACTGTACTTAAGTACAATTTTGAGGTATTTGTACTTTACTTGAGTATTTCAAATATACTATTGTAATTACTTTTACTCCACTACATCTCAGAGGCAAATATTGTACTTTTACTCCACTACAATTATTTGAAAGCCATTTTAGCCCTACTTTATAAATATGCTACTTGAAAATAGCAGATCTACAAGCTCATGAGCTTGTAGATCTGCTATTTTTCAAACATTCTAGTACTTTAAGTATATTTTATGTTTGAAGTTTAAACACAGAAACACGAGGAGACAAAGAGATGTTGAGCTCTCTCAGATGCCTCACATGTCTTTAGCGACTTCTTTCTTCTCCTTCTCCTTGCCCTTGTCTTTGTCCTGGTCAGTGATGATGTCCGACACCAGTTTGAGGGCACGTTCTGTGATGGACAAAATCTTCTGGATAGCTTGGAGTTCATCCTCTGAGGGATACATGGCTGCATGCTTGGTCATTACGTAGCGATCGTCTGAAGAGTCGGGGCGACGAGGCGGCTAAAAGAGAAATGGTGGAAAGAAAACTATTCATTCACAGGACAAGAAAGGAATCACAATGAGGTTTCAATTTAGTTCATGTAAGAGTATTCCAAAGAGTTACTATTCTCAGTAGGCAATTCTGTAACCAATTACTTTTTAATGACAAAGACATAGTTCTGCAACGAGTTACTTGATTAACAGAACGCGAAACTGCATTCAAATAGTAAAAAATCACACCCAGTGTGAAGTGGGCGGTGTGGTCATCACAGTGATGGAAGCTCACTTAAAAAAAAGTTTTTTTTTTAAGTGCATAGTCCTATTTATAGGTTATTAATTTCATCATGTGTCTCGCTAGCCAATCACAGTGCTGAATAGAGTCAGCGGGGGTGTCCAGGGGCCACCCATTGTGGGTGGAAGGGGTGTACAATGGGTGGCCAATCACAGTGCAGGGTTTGGGGGGTACAATGGGTGGCCAATCACAGTTCAGCAAATGTCAATGTCCCAACCTCACATATAGAGACGGCTACACCGCCCAAAAATTCAGAGGACCCAGGACCTACCACAGGTCCCTGAGGCTGAGGGATGGGCATGCCAGGCCGAACCCCCAAGAGACCGGGCGGCCCAGGGGGCCCCTGAGGATAGCCTCCGTCGGGCAAACGGCGTCTGTCATCCCAGTGGTGCTCTTCTTCCATGCGTCTCCAGTACATGTCCTCTTCATAACGCCTGGAAAGTTTCAGCAGTTTGGGGAAGAAAAAAAAAACAGTGACCTGGGAGTTCAGCAGATTAGACATGGAGAATGTCCACTGATGAACCACTTAAACCCTATATACTTAGTCGACTGGGATCACCCAGCGGTCTATACTTGGTTCCCTCCCGTTTTCCCCTCTACAGTGGGGCAAAAAAGTATTTAGTCAGCCACCATTGTGCAAGTTCTCCCACTTAAAAAGATGAGAGAGGCCTGTAATTTTCATCAATAGTTATACATCAACTATGAGAGACAAAATTAGGGGAAAAAATCCAGAAAATCACATTGTCTGATTTTTAAAGAATTTATTTGCAAATTATGAGGAAAATAAGTATTTGGTCAATAACAAAAGTTCATCTCAATACTTTGTTATATACCCTTTGTTGGCAATGACAGAGGTCAAACGTTTTCTGTAAGTCTTCACAAGGTTACCACGCACTGTTGCTGGTATGTTGGCCCATTCCTCCACGCAAGATCTCACCCCGTAGGATCAATTTTTTTTTCTTTTTTTTAAGAACGGTGAGCAAAAATCCCAGAACCACACGGGGGGACTTAGTGAATGACCTGCAGAGAGCTGGGACCAAAGTAACAAAGGCTACCATCAGTAACACACTACGCCGCCAGGGACTCAAATCCTGTAGTGCCAGACGTGTCCCCCTGCTTAAGCCAGTAGATGTCCAGGCCCGTCTGAGGTTTGCTAGAGAGCATTTGGATGATCCAGAAGAGGATTGGGAGAATGTCATATGGTCAGATGAAACCAAAATAGAACTTTTTGGTAGAAACTCAACTTCTCGTGTTTGGAGGAGAAAGAATGCTGAGTTGCAACCAAAGAACACCATACCTACTGTGAAGCATGGGGGTGGAAACATAATGCTTTGGGGCTGTTTTTCTGCAAAGGGACCAGGACGACTGATCCGTGTAAAGGGAATAATGAATGGGGCCATGTATCGTGAGATTTTGAGTGAAAACCTCCTTCCATCAGCAAGGGCATTGAAGATGAAACGTGGCTAGGTCTTTCAGCATGACCATGATCCCAAACACACCGCCCGGGCAACGAAGGAGTGGCTTCGTAAGAAGCATTTCAAGGTCCTGGAGTGGCCTAGCCAGACTCCAGATCTCAACCCCATAGAAAATCTTTGGAGGGAGTTGAAAGTCTGTGTTGCCCAGCGGCAGCCCCGAAACATCACTGCTCTAGAGGAGATCTGCATGGAGGAATGGGCCAACATACCAGCAACAGTGTGTGGTAGCCTTGTGAAGACTTACAGAAAACGTTTGACCTCTGTCATTGCCAACAAAGGGTATATAACAAAGTATTGAGATGAACTTTTGTTATTGACCAAATACTTATTTTCCTCATAATTAGCAAATAAATTCTTTAAAAATCAGACAATGTGATTTTCTGGATTTTTTTTCCTAATTTTGTCTCTCATAGTTGATGTATAACTATGATGAAAATTACAGGCCTCCCTCATCTTTTTAAGTGGGAGAACTTGCACAATGGTGGCTGACTAAATACTTTTTTGCCCCACTGTACATCAAATCTCCGTGGAAAATACATCTGCACTATTTTCGGCAGATGTTTTCCCCAGAATGGAGACGCAAGTTAAAAAAACAAAAAAACATCAGCTGGTCATCAAAGACCTCATCGTACCTCATTTCCATTCTCCAGCGCTCCTCTTCCTCTCTCCCCCTCCAGAACTCTTCTTTCTGCATCTGCTTCCTCATCTTCTCCTCCTGAATCTTACGGGCACGGATGCTAGGCTTCACCTCCACCTGAAGGTCAGGGTTCACCTTTTTCTAAAAGACCAGGTGAAGAGTAAATGTCAGGACAGATTACATTACATTACATTACAGTCATTTAGCAGACGCTTTTATCCAAAGCGACTTACAATAAGTGCATTCAACATAGGTAGGGAACGAAACTACTAATCACCAGAAGTCTTAAGTGTATTTCCTGCAAAAACAAGCAACCAAGAGTATACCTAGCAGATGACGCCATGATCAACTTATGACTTATTGTTTAACCATTCAAAATAGTTCAGTCTAGTGTCCTGGGTCGTGTAGATTACTCGCTTCGGTCTAAAAACCTGTCATGCTAAAAATAACGTTGTCCCAGCTAAAACATGACTTGAAGATCAGTTCTTATCAGCAAGCGACATCAGCCAAAGATAATACATTAGGCATAATAACACTTGTGCCTGCACCTATGAAAATGTACCAACCTTGTACTGCAGTCGATGCCTCCTTCCCTTCAGATGCATCTCCTTCGCGTTGGGATCGTTGAAACTGCATTCACACAGCTTGCAGTGGAAGCGGATGACTTTGCCTTCATCGTTGCGGACCTAAGGAGATGGGTAACACAAAATGTTCAATTCCCTCTATAGCAGTGGTTTTTAACTTGAACTCTTATAGGATCCAACAGCATGGCTCCAATGTGGAGTTAATTCTGTGTAGCGTGCATGCAAAGTTTAGCACTGATCGGTCCTGTGGTTTGTGACACACAGACCCTCTCATAGACAGGCAGGGTATGGCCGAGCAACGCCGTAAAAATACAATTGTACGGCAGACTCAGAGCCAGTCTTCATTTTAACTCTTTTATACTTGTGTTTGATGGAGTGCAATATAGAACGATTACATCCCCACATCCACAGCACTGGCCTTCCCCTCTGGTTCATGGCCAGTGGGGTTTGTTAAACAAAAAACAGCTGTCTCCCTATTTGGGCTGCTGCAGTTGTGCACACTTTTTTGCCTTACTAAAAAAAAAGGACAATTTAACAATTTAATTTATACTCACAAAAATAACTGATCTACAAGCTAACAATGTGTTGTGATGCGACATGTTAGCATGTAGATCAGTTATTTTTGGCAAGCAACACCCAAGTGAACTGTCAGAATACCTCTTCAACGTAGTCGTGTCCAACAGGCTGCACGCCGTTCTGCAGTGCAGCTAGCGCCGCCGCAGACAGCCAATCAGAGATATCATTCTTGGTCTCTGGGGCAGCCATGGAGGGTGGCGTTGGCTTGGATATCTCCGCCGCCTTCAACTCATCCGCTTTCGCCGTGGTCTGCAGTTTGTTTCCTCCTGCAAGGGGCGAAGGGGGAGGTAGGGTTATTTAGTCTCAGACCATTGCTATTGGGCACAAAACCTCTTCCAATATTTCATAAATTGCATACAAATGCAATATATCACAATAATTAAAAAAAAAAGGAAAACAATGACCGTTTCCATTTGCAAGGGCCAGGAGTGAACTATTGGCCATTTGACTGCATGGTTAAACTAGGTTATACACTTGTTATTCTACAAGGCACAGAACTTCAAGAAATGTCAGGTTTGGAAACGCACGCCTGGTCGCCGTCCATCACTACACAAGTTGGCAGAGACTTATCCAGACATTGCCATGTAGCCTTTGAGTGCAAAGCACGCTCTGTGAAACCAGCTTCACTCTTTATTAGTGATGAGTGTTTGAACCACTTTCAACCTGGTGTCCCTATTTTGGGCACGTCATTATAGGTGCAAATTGTCAAAAATAAAATGTTTTATCATTTTTAAAGTGAAAATGGAAGTCGTTTTCTTTATTCATTGTGTGATAAGTACATAGGGGTTCAATGACTTAAACCCTATATACTTAGATGGGTGTGCAAGGGGTCTGTAATTGGCCCCGTCCTTTTCTATCACTCATCAATCTCTGCCGATCTACACAAGCTCACACAATGCCTCGTGACGTGTAGTGAGACGATTTTTGTTTTCACTGAATGTTTGCCTATTACGACGAGCCCCGAATAGGGACACTAGGATACATGTGGTTGAACTGGTTAAATGCAGAGCTATACTAGAGCTATATACTAATCAAACAGGAATACAGCAAAAACACAGCACAGAGCATAATGGCAACAAGGTGAAGAATGAAGTCATTGTCAAATACCGCCAGGAGACGTCAACATTCAAAGGGGACCTACTGACCGACAAAGTTGATCTTGGGGGGCGGAGGCCTTCTTGACGGGGGGGGGGGGGGGGGGGGGGGGGGGGGGTGGAGTTGGCAGACGACAGACTGTTGCCGAGCGCGTTCTTGCCGAGCGCACACTAATGCTAATGCTAAAAGGATAACACAAAAATCCCTGAGGGCTTGTTTCCATTGTGGTCCTGCGTATTCAATTCATAAAGGCCGAGTTCTGTAGGTGGACACATGTTTTTTTTCTAAAATGAAATTATAGCTATTCAATAAAGGCTTTACCTTCAAGAAGGATTGCCCCTTTTCTTTTCAATTGAAATTTAAAAAAAATAATTGTACATCATGCTGAATATCAGTATTGTGGTAAGATCTAAAAACACTGCAGCATGATTTAATACCACAACACAGTCACAGACAAACGTTGGTAATCATTCCAGCGTGCGTCAGTACGGCCAATGCTCTCATATCATAAATCTCATATTTGGGAACACACATGTTGACATCTTTGCTTTAATTGCCAAAACACGTCAAAGCTAAAGTTCCCCTTATGACTTATGAAGCTGTAAAAGGATTGGCTTATGTCTTTATTAAACCAGATATGCAAATATGTTCTGTTTTTTTTTTTTGTCCTTCCAAACACCTGAACCAAGCATAGAACTTGCGTACTGGTCATATATGCATACATCTGTGCCAAATATACACAGTATAGAGACAAGTACACAACGTCCAGTAAGCCTGCCTGTATGTGGGCGTGTGTATATTGAATGAGGGTTAATATCTTTTGTGACCGTTTACAATCCATTATGTTCCTAAATAATGTGTTTATCGGTGTCAGCCAGGGGTCTATAATGGGCCCCCTCCTTTTTCACCCCTTTACAAATATCTACAATCTCACAGTGCGACACGTTGAAAGATTGTAGATTAATGTAGTTAACCACATTAATCCTGGCTTACCCATTTTGGGCATGCCATTATAGGCAAAGGTTTAAAGACTTAAAAAATATGTTTATCAAAGTTCTCAAATTTTTAAAAATAGTCAATGTATAAAACTTCATAAGACAAGCTGTGAGCTTGTATCCCAAAGTACAAATTAGTGCTTACGTGGTTAAGCCTAATCCATAGGTAAAATGGTGTCGCTGGTCAAAAAGAACTGATCTATGCGAGCAAGTGACACGTGATGGTAATACATGGTAGCATAAAATAAATACATTACCTTCTGATGCTTGGCCCAACGGATATGAGCGGCGTAAGCGTCGGCTCCGGTGCAGGAGACGTCACACAGCTCACAGCGGAGCTGGTTCTGGACGCCGCGGGCAGAGCTGCTGGTTCCTCCACTGCTTCTGCTGCTACTGCTGCTCTGAGACACCTTGAGAGCCGCTTCCTTCTTCTTGTGCTTCTGGCCCTCCAGGTGCTCCTTGTATGTCTGGTTGGAGAGGAAGGGGGGTTACTATTCCTTCATTTGAGACACCATTTGCTTCAAATGTAGGACGTATAATGCAAGCCAAGCATGGCGTTTCAGCATAAAATCTAATCATGTATTAAGTCGGACAAACCTGCAAAGTTTGTTAAACTAATTTGATCAGTGTAAATGTAGAATTGATATACAGCTTTTCAAGGTACTCAAACAAGCTTGTAGATCAGGTTTGTTTTTGGTCTATAACAACATGCCCAAAATAGGGAGGCGAGGTTCAAAGTGATCCCCACCAGTCTTTAGGCTTCAAAGACCAAGGACTACAGAGACAAGTGTGAGTGTGCTCACCTGCGGGCCTGCACAACTGATCTTACACACGTCACAGTAGTGGATCTGAGGGGGTTTGGGTGGCTGCTTAGGCCTGAGCTGCTTGCTCTGGAAGGGCGGCTTCTTGGTGAAGGTGCTGCCCGTCCACGCTGCTGTAGCGGCTACCGCGGCCACCGCCTGCTTCTGTTGCTGCTGCTGTTGCTGCTGGTAATATGTGGAGGCAGCAGAGTACACGGCAGCCTCGTAGCCCGAGTAAGACGTACCTATGGAGCAGGAATAGGGGCAGTGATGAAGAAATGCATTTCAATCAAATATATTTTTTAAAGATACCAATAGGCTCTATTCACAGCAGCCATATTATGAAGACATTCACAGGTGTTACCAATGATACTAATGAAGGCTCTGTTCCATTCTGGTCAAACAGAGTCAGGGTGCTGATATTGTGCATGTCGGCTCACTGGAAACACCAGTGGGTCTACAGTTGGGGTCCAGGGACCCTCATGGGCTTCCAAATGGCCCCTTGCAGGTGTGTAACTCTGAGAGTGTACAAATGTATGTACATTTGTACACTCTCAGAGTTATGGGGGTCGTGGGAAACCACTGTGCTACACTAAATGGAACAGAGCCTTCATTAGTATCATTGGTAACACCTATGAAAGAAGTGATAATATGGCTGCTGTGCATAGAGCCTATTCTAAGTCTACAAGCCACAGCATCTCAGAAAGAAATCAAATGCGTCAGTGTTTAACACTGGGAACTTTTGGCTTCCTCCTCCAATCTAAAATGTGCAGTCTAGCTAAACTGTGTTTTGAGTGACAAGATTCTGCATCTACGCCCGATGCGACACAACTCGCGTACGTTGAATAATTATGTTCTACTGAAGTGAATTTTGCGCAAGCGAATACGAGCGACAGCCTATGTATGGGGAACGTTGCAAAGTAATGAACACGTTGCATCCATTCAAAATTATTCAAAAATAGCAGATGTACAAGCTCGCAGCGCGGCACGAAGTGATGACTGTGAGATTGTACATCTGCTATTTTTGAACATTTATTGAGAGATCTTTTAAGTGTTCTTAAAACGTGTTTTGCTATACAGCTAAAATCTAAAATGACAGATGCTTTCCCGGTTTTAATGGGTTATTATAACGATGGCACCCAGATCAATTAAATGTGTTTCTGCAGCTCACATTCTACTATATTGCTCGACTACGTTTGGGTTTAGCGTGTGGGTAACTTGTATGTGTGGGTGACGGCCGGGCATTTCCTTACCAGAATATGTGACAGCGTTGGTGCTGTAGGTCGGGCTCTGGGAGTACGGCGGCACTACGGACGCTCCAGCAGAGGGTACGGGCTGCACGGTGGACGACACCGGGTAGATGGAGAAGGTGGAGGTGGCCTGGCTGGGCGTGGCTGGTTTGATGGCAGTCACCTGGCGCGTCTGCTGGGTCTGGGTGTACGGCGTCATACATTGCGTGTACGCTGGTTTGGGGGCTATGTGGGGAAATAGAGAATAGTACAAAACGATGACTTTTTTTTTTAAGGTTGCACAAAACATATCCATTATCCAAAAACCATGTGGGATATAAACAACACATGTTTTTGTTGTTCTCTTGTCCTTAATAAACTGGTTTGGCATCAGCAGCCATGAGTGTGCCGTGACTCTTTGATGTTTTAAGAAATAAATGTTTGTTGTGGTCGAGTCATTGTGAAACATTTTCAAAAGTAGCCGAGTATACAACAAGCGTTGTGAGAACCACACTTATAGATTGACCTTTTTTGTACAAATGGAAGCAAATGGACCCTAATGCAGTGGTGGGGGTCCAGGGACCCTCAGGGTTCCTTGAGGTGGTTCCAAATGGACACGTACAGGTCTGGAACTTTTGAGAGTGTACAAATGGAACCAAATGGACCCGTACGGGTCCATTTGGTTCCATTTGTACACTCAGAGTTATGAGGGGTCATTGAAATTAAAAAGTTTGAGCACCACTGGCCTAATGCACACCAAACTGGAGGTCATCAAAGTTTTTAAAAAGCTTTGAGAATGACAGCTCTAGGAGGACTTTTCTTCACCATGACGAGTCCAGTCAGTGGCGAGTTGAACGTACCTGTCTGATAGTAGGACTCTGCCACTGTGGGCTGGGGCTGGGCTGCGGCCACAGCTGATGTAGCGATGGGCTGCTGGTAGTATTGCTTGGGGTCATAAGCGACAGCCGGGGCTGTAGACCGCACATACGAATATGTGTCCTGCAGAAGACAAACACCACAAGCAATGTTTATAGTATAGGCCATTTGAAAACCATACCTGCGCTGCTAGATTTCATAGCACAGTCAAACAATCAATTTATTATTATTTTCAGAACAAACAATATTGGACACAAAATCAATAGCTGAATGGCAGCTTTTCCCTTGCTGCTGATTTTATTGTTATCTTGTTCCAAGCAGCGATCGGCCTCATGACAAAAGAGAGACGGCCGTTACCATACCACTTGAGAAAGAGGTACTCTTACCCACCGTTTCCCAAACAGTGTGTCGGGACCCATATGTGGGTCGTAGACGAATTTGTATGGGTCACGCGAGTAAATATGTTTATTTTGTGTTTCCAAACTTCCTCATTACGGGGCCAGAGCTCTGCTCTGGAACCGTATTGTTATTGGCAGTATTCTGTCACTTCTTCTTCTGCCACTTTTCGCAGTTCTGGCTGAACCGTGCAGTCGCTTTTTACGAAACTCGGCCATATGGTAGATGGTCATGAAAAACGATCAAGAAATAATTCTCACAATCTTTCGTCCAAAGGTGGCGCTATAGCACTCAATTGAAAATGGCAACTTTGAACAGGTACAACTCATGCCCTGTTTGACCTACAGCCATGAAACTTGGATACACATATGCGTCTCCTCATGCTGAACAACTTTCACCCTCTGACTTTTGACCTCTGACCTTTAGATCTCCCACCATTTTGAATTATATGAAAAACAGTCATTGGCTCCTAACTTCTGCATTTTTTCACTTATGGAAAATCCGTTGGAAATTTTTGTAGGCAGTGGTCCAAGGTTCAAGTGGTAAACGTTTCGTGCAGATTGCTCAAAAATCCCAGGAGGAGATAGATTTTAACTATTACAGTTTTATGAAAATTATTCATCTGTGCCTAAAACATACATGCAGACTCACATTTCTTTGAAACTTTGCAGAAATGTACAGGGTCATTCCAAATATCACTGAAACCAATCTTACTCCAATTGGCCAAAAGGGGGCGCTATAGCAATTTTTTGAAAAGGCAGACTTTAAACAGGCATAAGTCATGCCTCGTTTGGCCGAAAGTCGTGAAACTTGCTTACACGTGTGCCTTGACTCATGAGGAACACACGTATCGATTTGACCATTAAGCTCCGCCCTTAGATTTTCCGCAATTTTGAGCAGTTTGAAAAATACTTGTTTTTGCCAGTTCTGGCTTAACCGTGCATACGCTTTTTACGAAACTCGGCCATATGGTAGATGCTCATGAAAAACTACCAAGAAATAATTCTCACACTCATTCGTCAAAGGGTGGCGCTATAGCACTCAATTGAAAGTGCCAACTTTGAACAGGTACAACTCATGCCCTGTTTGACCTACAACCATGAAACTTCGATACACACATGCGTCTCTTCATTCCCGACAACTTTCGTGGTCTGACTTTTGACCTCTGACCTTTAGATCTCCCACCATTTTGAATTATATGAAAAACAGTCATTGGCTCCTAACTTCTGCATTTTTTCACTTATGGAAAATCCGTTGGAAATTTTTGTAGGCAGAGGTCCAAAGTTCAAGTGGTAAACGTTTCTTGCAGATTGCTCAAAAATCCCAGGAGGAGATAGATTTTAACTATTACAGTTTTATGAAAATTATTCATCTGTGCCTAAAACATACATGCAGACTCACATTTCTTTGAAACTTTGCAGAAATGTACAGGGTCATTCCAAATATCACTGAAACCAATCTTACTCCAATTGGCCAAAAGGGGGCGCTATAGCAATTTTTTGAAAAGGCAGACTTTAAACAGGCATAAGTCATGCCTCGTTTGGCCGAAAGTCGTGAAACTTGCTTACACTTGTGCCTTGACTCATGAGGAACACATCTATCGCTTTGACCAGTAAGCTCCGCCCTTAGATTGTCCGCAATTTTGAGCAGTTTGAAAAACACTTAAACCCAGGATTTTTCAGCTATTTGCGTGAAACTGTATCATCTGTGTGATCTCCTTTTTCACAGTTACTTGTCTGTTGGGCCAATGGCGTCTCCCTTAAATGAATGCCTCACAATCTCAAGGTCGCCAGTTCAAGCCTCACTTGATGCAGACATAATTTAAGTTGAATTGCAAACAACATGACTGTATCAATGAATACATGTGCAAATGGTAAAGATAACCTGAAATGCTTATTTGAGAGTACGTTTTTTCAACGTATGACATACTTCATTCTGAAAATAGCTGATCTACAATCTCACAACTTTTCATGGTTTGTGAGCTTGTAGATCGGCTACTTTCACTAGTTTTGGTTCTGAGGAGATGTACAATTTCTTCATTGGTAAATGGTTTGTGAACGAGTGATCTTAGTGTTAGTGAAACAGGGGCTTGGTTCATGAAAGAAGGCAAGAGTTTATGATCTTCAACAGACAATATCAGCCTGGACAAAGCTATAGCACTATAGGTAGTGTTGCAGCGTATTAGTCTGAAGGTTGAGAGTTCGAATCCTGTTAATGGCAGTAGGTTGAGATGTCCAATCAAACCATTATGTTTCCATCTCTCTCTCTCATCAATCTATTGTTTCCATGTCACTCTCTCTCTCTCTTCAATCTATTCCGTTTCCATGTCTCTCTCTCTCTCTATTCACTGGCCCCGTATTATCGCTGCTTGCAGCTATATATTTTTTTATTATTTCAAAAGATTATCAAAACATTCCCAACAAAAAACTTTTTTTCGAAAGCATACAAATACATTTAAAAATCAATTAATTAGAGGGGGAAAAGTACTTTTAAGAATTTGTGAAAATAGCAGATCTACAAGCTCGCAACATGTCGCATCTTGTGAGCTTGTAGATCGGCTATTTTCACTAGTTTGGGTCACGGGGAGACATAAGATTTATTTTGGGTCTCGAGCTAAAAGGCAGTGGTGGAAAGTAACTAAGTACATTTACTTAAGTACTGTACTTAAGTACAATTTTGAGGTATTTCTACTTTACTTGAGTATTTCCAATTTCCAATACTTTTACTTCTACTCCACTACATCTCAGAGGCAAATATTGTACTTTTACTCCACTACAATTATTTGAAAACTTTAGTTACTAGTTACTTTTAAGATATAAATGATTACATTATAAAACATACCTTAACCACTTTAGCCTTATTTTATACATAGTCTATTTGAAAATAGCCGATCTACAAGCTCACAACGCGTCGCAGCGCGACGCGTTGTGAGCTTGTAGATCTGCTATTTTCGACATGTGCGACAGTGAAACGTGTCTGGGCGGAAACAATTGCTTGACAGTTTGGTTCCGCATCGACAGTTTCTCCACAATTTAGAGGCAAATGTGGGCATATAATCATAAATATGATGATCCTAATATACAATTGAGAGTGGCGCGCATGCGCGACCGACACGGTACGACCGACCGTGTACCGTCTACTCTCATACGGTCCTTTTCAACCCCAAAACAAGCCCCAAAAGAAGCGCGACCATCCGCTTACAATAAGCGGACATGGCAGTTGCCAGGTTCAACGAGAGAAACAACAACAAACAACAAAACCGCGGCGTCCTCTAACATTAGTCAACCCAGTACAATGCTCGGTGCAGATAAACACTTGTTGAACCAAACAGTGCGTCAAATGAATGTCTATTTACTGCTAGTAAAACAGTCAAATTACAACAGCATCTCCTTCTAGAGTTAAACTCATGTTACTCTATACTGAGTCAAAGCCACGTTGTTTGCCATTGTCTCAGTAAAGTCCACCAACATATAAAATATAATTGTTCTGTCTCCTGTACTATGTCTACTGGTCTTGTATGGTATTAATACAACCGTTTTTGTATGGATAGTTATATCACCACTTTTAACAGCCTGCTCAGGGACTACAGATGAAAGCTAGCTTCTGGCTAACTCTGGTTCATTACACGGATGTGAAAACCAACATGTTGATTAATGTGCACTGTCCCTGGTATATAAATAAACATGATAGCAATACTGTTGATAACGTAATCATTTACGTCACTGCCATGCGGAAGTTGTAGGCATACGTTTATAGCCGTTAGCACTGGTTAGCCTAGCTGACTAATCGTCGTTTTTAACCCAGTTTCAGAGCAATCGTCGCTGCTTAAAGTTAGTTTTAGCAGATCTACAAGCTCAATTTTAACAGACAAGATATAACAAATGCAATGTTGATTAAAAGCTGCATTCTGCGTTGTATAATGAATTGTTATGGACAGGTTGTGACATAAGTTTATGAAAACAAACCAACAGAGTCCTGGGGCCTGAAACAAACGTAATCTGGCGTTTGCACTTAATTCATTTAAGGCCCGTACATGTACATAAACGTTCAAATTTCAAATATAAAGTTCTCACCTCACGGCCACGGATGTGACAATTCTGTTCGAGCCCTCAGAAGTAACCGTATCTTCAGTATTGTTCAATAAAAAGCATTTTAATCCAATCGGTGGCCATTTTCTCAGCATGTCCGCCATAGGCTTTCAACTGCATTACCCATCGGTTGGTAGGTGTACTGCACTATGATAGACTGTGCCAGCTATGAGCAAATGGCCACCGATCGGATTAAGATGCGTTTTTATTGAACAATACGGAAGATACGGCTACTTCTGAGGGCCCGTACATAATTAAAACATCCGTGGCCATAGGGTAAAAACTGTGTTTGAAATCTGAACGTTCATGTAGTACAAAAAAGGCGGGAAAAAATAAAAATAAAGTAATAAAGGCGGGAAAACAGTATATATCAAGTAATATTACTCACCTCAGACAAAAGACGACGAAATGAAAGTAGATCAGTGATATATGAACCGAAATCAAGTAGAACAGTTTCCAATAGTAATCTATCATCAACCGGAGAGACCTAATATCGAGCGACCTAGCATCCCTGGAAACCTTGAGAAAGGAGCCGAGCACTGCAGGAACGGTGAATTTAAGGGGAGGGACAAAACAACAAGGGCTGTGATTGGTCTGACAAGCAGACATGCGTACATGCGAGAGGGCATCCCCGGGAATGCCCTCTCGCGTGTACGCAAGCACAG